>NC_134973.1:5647256-5762390 GCF_965638725.1 Aptenodytes patagonicus
GTGTGAGTACAGCTGGGGGTTTTTTTTCAGCCGTTTGGAAGCTGGAACCAAGTTTCTTTGAAGGAGTTTTCAGAAACAATTCTAACGTCTTTGCTTTTCACGCCTACAAAAGTTTGAGGCCTTCGGTGCCTATCAAGATCTCCCAGGGGCATCCTTCAACCACTCGGATTCCGCCTGGCACATGATGTGTCACCACCACTGGTCCAGGTGTCAGCCGGTGTCAGACAACGCAAAACCTACCAGAGCTTTACCGACCCACCTTAAAACGGGAACAATCAGGAGGAAGAAATTCTCTCTGCCCGGCACCCAAACCACCCCATTCCCTTTCCAACAAGGGAAGGTCAACGAGGAGATGCCAGCCTCGACCGGGCTCTCCCCCCCCCTCCTTCACGCCCCTTCCGCGGGTGTCAGTCGGGGTGGGGAGGAAAACAAGCGACACCGCGGCCGCCCCCGGGGAAAGCAGGGAAGGGGCGAAAAGGGGATAAAGCACTTCAAGTGCAACCAAACTACGGATGGAACCAGGAGGGAAGGGACCCCCGGGGGGGCGAGGTGACCTCCGGCTCCTCCCCAGCCGCAGCCGAGCTCCCCGCTCCCGCAGCGGGGCGGGGGGAGCCGGCCCGGGACGGGCCCTTCCCCCGCGGGCCGGGGACGAGCCCCGCAGGCAGCCCCGGCCGCTCCCTCAGCCCCGGGCCTCCGCTGTCGAGTCGGGGGAGGGGGGCGGGCAACCTCGTCCCCCCTCCCCGCCGCCGGGCTCGGGAACCGGGCCGGGTCCCGGCGCCGCGCTCCGCCCCCCGCGCCCCCCTCGCCTCAGGGGGAGCCCCGCCAGCCGCTGCCCCCGCTCTGCCACCGCGGCCCTGCCCAGGGGCCCCGCTCCAGCCGCCCCGCGAACCCGCCGGCTCCCGCCGCCCCTTTACCCCCGCCGCCAGCCCCGCCGCAGCGCGCACGCCGCCGCCATTTTGTTTACCTCCCGCCCCCGCCCGGCCCCGCCGCGCTCCCGCCGCTGCCCCCTCCGGGCCTCGCACCTCCCCGGCGACCGACGTGCGCTCCCATTGGCCGCGGCGCCGGCCCCGCCCCCGTGCGCTCGCCCGCTGGTTGGCTGCGGCGGCGCCACGAGGGGGCGGAGCCGGCGGTGCGGCTTTCGCTTCCGGTTGGCTCGCTGTTTTTCTAGCCCGCCCACCCACTCTGGCGGGCGGCGGGGCGCCGCGATAGACGGCGGGAGCTGTCCGTCACCGGCGGGGGCGGGGCTGACGGCGGCGGGGCGGTGGAGGGCAAAGGGCAAAGGGCAAGGGGCGGAGGGCGAAGGGGAAGCGGGTGCCATGGAGACGGGGCGCGGGGCCTGGTGTTTGCGATCGGGGCCTGCCCCGCCGGGGAGCCGGGCCCGCCGGGAAGCCCTGCCCTGCCGGGGCCTGCCCCGCCGGGGAGCCGGGCCCGCCGGCCGCGGAGCCCTGCCCTGCCGCCGCCGCCCTCGCGGGCTGCCCGCCCTTGGGCTGCTCTGCAGCAGCTCCGAGGCTGGGGTGAACCCGGGGCCTCCCCGGTCTCCTGCGCGCCGGCTCCCCGGGGCCCGCGGGACCCGGCTCAGCTCCTGCTGTGCCCCAGCCACCTCTGCCCAGGGCAGTCGCGCGTGTCCAGGCAGGGCCGAGCGGTTCCTGCTGCCCGGCGTCCTCCCCGCCACGTACAGCCCTTCTGGCGGGGCGCGCGGGCGTCCCGCAGATCTGTCGGTGAGGAGCGGGGCTCGAGCCCGGCCGGGGGGCAGACGGTCGGGAAGCCGCTCCGTCGCTGCCCCCCTTCCGGGAACGGTCAGTAACTTGGCGCCGCCCGTTTTTACGCAGAGCACAAAGCGCTCTTGGGTCACACGGCGTCTCTCTCGGGGACCCCTTCCGCTGATCTGTACCTTCCGTGCCAAATTTAACGTGTGCTAGAGCCCTGCGGTGCTTCTGTGACGAGAGCTCTCCTGAGGCGAGGATACCCGTCCCCTCCTCGGTGGCTGCTGACCCGTCCCGCCATCGCTGCCCGCTCAGGCCCCTTTTTCCCGTCCTCCCCCCCCCGTTAGACCACGCTTCGCTGGCTTCTCCCCCCCCCCCCCCCGCCGGAGGCTCCCAATGGGTCCAGCACACTTGGGTGTTTTGATGAGGGCGTTCGGTCCCAAACGCGCATTTTCGTGCTCCGGGATAACAATAAATAACGGACAGTAAATAAAAGAGAGCGCGGTTCTCATCTGTGACCCTCGCAGGCGGCGCGGGCACAGGGGACGCTGCAGCACCCTCTGAAGCGGAGCCAGCGCTGGGCTGGGAGGCGGCGTCTGTTTTCGTTCTGCTGTGCGATGTCACCGCGGGCACCGAAGTCTTCGGTTCCCGACCGAAAATGCGGATGGGGAAGGGTTTCCGTCGAGTCAATCGCAGCGTTCGTGCTCCTGCCCATCCTAAAACCCGCGGGCCGTCCTCGCTGCCCGTCTTCAGCGGCACGACGGCCGCCTCTGGCCGTGGGCTCAGCTGGCGGGGAAAGACCGTCCTGCGAGCCCTAAACCGCAGCTGATGCCGGGTGCGCTCCGACCCTTCCCCGCCTGGAGAACGGCCGGCGACGTTGCTCTGGCTGCAGGAGGTGGGTTTACCGGGGAATTTACCAACATCGTTTGTGTTTTTCACTCCGGGTGCTCACGGACGTACCCTCCCGACCCCCTCACCCTTTTTTTTCCTCTCACGGTTGGTTTATTTGCCTTTCGCTGTGTTTCAGCAGCTGCGCCCAGGGATCACCCCAGGCCCCGGGGAGACGCGCGGCGCCGTCGGAGATAATCCTGCCCGAACGGCTTATCTCCCCGGCAGGCAGCGGGCAGGCAGGGACGCGCCCCCCAGCACAGCCAGGCCTGGAAACGCAGGGCCAAAACGCGCTGCCAGGAGCCCTCCGGTCCCCCCGAGACAGCCTCCAGCACGGATCGCCCCCGCCACACGTTTAATCCCCCCTTTAGAAACCTTCCCACCCCCAGCGCAGCCCGCGTCAGCACCGAACCGCGTCTCTTGAGGGAGATTGTCCCCGATACGTAACGCAACTTTCTTGGTGCCGTAAATCCCGCGTTTCCACAGGTCTCTCGCTTTCTCTGCCAGCACCGAAGGCCGTGCGGGGCCCAGCCCGGTGTCTCTGGCTCCGTACTCGCTCACCCGCCTTGCAAAGCTTCTCCCGCCGCTCTCCCAGCCGGCGCCGGCGCTCCCACGCTTTCAGCAGCGCGCGTGTAAGGGCACTTAAAGGCAGGGACGGATTCCTCAACGCCCCCGCCCCGCGAGCTGGACGCTCTGCTGAAATCTGTGTAAAACTTGTTCTTTTCCCCTTTTATCGCAACAGGAAAGTTCGCGTGCGGGAGAAAGGGGGAGTCGGGACCTGCCCCCTCCCGCAGGGCGGCCGATGGGTTTGCACCGACCCCCGCAGCCCGGGGGGCAGCTCTGCATCGGCCCCCAGCAGCGAGGGAGCGGCTGCCCGGGCTCGTTTGGGATTTTTTAAAGGCTCCGTTATTCGTTTGACGCAGTTTCCAGCTGTTGCCGTTCGCTTTGGTCTGTGTGTTACAAAAGGAGAAGAAAACGCCCCCGATTTGACACGTGCAATAGCCTCCTTCGAATAAGTTGTGATTTTCTTTAGCTCGAATTTTGCACTAAGTCGTGTTTTAAGCCCTTCTCCCGGAAGGGATTTGGTCACTTGGGAGTCTCTACCTTTATTAAAAAATGAAGACAGCCTGCCGGCCCTTGTGGCCCTGCACAAGAGCTTGGAGAAGGCTAGGGGAAACGCGAGAGGACGACGAAAGAAATCCCCAGCACAGCAGCTCTGGAGAGGTCCACGGCTTCCCTAAGCCCCTCTCCGGATTTGGGCAGCAGGAGCACTTCCTCCTCCTCGCCCCGAGCAAGGGGACACCCGGCACTGGGGGGTGACATGCGGGAAGCTGGCGGGGGGGGGGGGGGGAGGGGGAGGGGGGGGGTCGGATGAGGCCAAACAGCTGCGAGGCCGTCCTCCAAAATAACGGCCCAGGGCCCGGCTCCACCGCCCCAGCCAGAAACCCCGGCACGTCCGGAGGAGGACGGGCTGTTCTCAGCACAGGCGCTGGCACGGCCACCAGCCCCCGACGGCCTCGGCGACAGCCAAGACGCTTCTCCTGCGGGGATTCTCTGCCGTCTAATAAGGGTTGGGCTTCACACCACTGCTGTTCCCCCCGTAGGGGCATTAGAGGGGTCTCCCAAGAGGAAGGGTTTCACCGGGCGCGTCGGAGCACGCTGCAGCCTCCCTCCCAGCCCAGCCGGCGTGAGGGCACGCGCCCTGCCGAATCGCCAGGGCGAGGGTTTGCATCACGACAGCCAGCCCCAGCGCAGAGGCTGCCGGCACAGCCCCTGCCGCGCCAGCTCCCGCCGGGGAACAGCTGGTGGCAGGTGCCAGCACACCCGGTCCGCGCAGTGACCAGCTGCGCACCCGCTTCCAAACACGCAGGGGAACCAAGACGTTTGCAGCCGCAGCTTCCTCCCAGGCCTTGCTGCACTAGAGGTTAAAAAAAACCCTGCGGCAACGGGATCGAGCCAGGCTCGGCTGGGAATCGCGCGTGGGGCACCAGCTCCAACAGCTGAGCCGGTATTTTGAGGCGGGACAGGACAAATCCACGAGTTCTGCCTTTTCACGAGAGCTACTGGCACTGCAGGGGATCACGGAGCACAGGCAGGAGAGCCCCGAGCCCGTTTCGGGGGGCCTGAGCAGTGTCACAGCACATCTCTCCACCCCGGGATCCCCAAAGGCTCAGTGGGTCCCCAGGGATGGGGGTCAGAGCACAGCGATGCTCCGGCTCTCACCCCAGCTCTGTTGCTGGTTTGTCTGGGGTCTCCAGCCCCGTAACTGCAGGAGGAGGTGGGGGAGGCTCCAAGGGCTGCTGAGCATCTCCAGAGCGCAGAAGAGAGGGTACGCGGGAGCAGACTGCCCCACCGAGCCCCCCAGGCTCCTGCCAGCGCTGCATTTCCCTCCTGCTCCCTCGCAGGCTTTTCTCATGGCAGCGCCCGGCCACGTGCGATTTACTTCGACCTTGGCACCGGGTCCAGAGTGCTGGAAAGCGATCACCCAAATTCTGGTAAGTGCCGTGCTTCCCCTTCCCGAGAGGGACGGGTTCCCAGCAGCAAGAGGGCAGGATCGATTGGAAACCATCCACAGCAGAGAAACCCAGGCGGGAGGCAGCTCCCGTCGCTTCGGCTGCAGCTCCGTATCTGCGTTGTATCAGCCACACTCTGCTCCCTGCCGGTCCTGCCGCCCGCCCCGCCGGGGTGGCAGGAAAACGGGCTCCCCGGAGGCGAAATCCTGCCCGGCTCTCCAGCAATGGGCAGCCGGAGCAGGGCAAGCCAAGGTCTCACTGCGGGCCCCCCACCCCAGCACACGTAGGGCGTCCCCAGGCACCCTCGGATGCCCCAGCGCTGTCCCCATCACGGGCTTGTGGCTGCACCAGCTTTCCTGAGTGCCTGCACCGGCATCTTCACCTCCAGCCGGGAGGTCAGCCTGCCCAGGAGCCAAGGGGAATTGGGCTGAGACCTACAAAGCTCGTCGCACATGGGCCACTGCACGGTGCACAGCCACCGCTGCCACCTCGTCCCCTCCGCCGGACGGGGCAAAGCCCGGGGCCCTCAGCCACGGCCCCACTCCCCAGCCAGGGGGGCAGGGAAGGGTCTGCCCAAGCATGAGATGGTTTTGCAGGACTCTCCCACCCCGGGATGGTCCCTGCCAGGTCCCGTCCCTGCCTCCCTGCAGGGTCTAGCCCCACCACCAGCACAGACGGGACCCCTGGCACCGGGGCAGCCCGGTTCCCTGGGGGCTGCCAGTCTGTCCCCGCGGCCACCTCTTCCCGAAGCTGCGGGGAGGCGCGGAGCCAGCTGGGTGCAGGGCTCCTCGCTCCTCACCCCGGCGGAAAGTCAGGGGATTTCCAGGCTGTGGGAAAAAAAACAGGAACCGGCTGCGCGTGGCAGCGGCCAGGCTCACCCCGACACAGCCATGGCTGGTGGGAGCTGCTCTGCAGCGTTCACGAGAGCAAAGCCTGCAGGACCAGGGCCCTCGAGCTCCTGTCTTTGACCCCGTTTCCCTGGTGCCCCCCAGGGACCCGACTGCCCAGGAAGGGCTTTTTCTTGGGAAGCCAGGCCATTTCCCAGGGACATCCCTCCCCTACAAGGGCCGAAGCATCAGCACGCAGCTCAGCCCTGTCCCCCGCACATCACGTTTCTCCTCCTCACGTCCCACCAGTGCAGGCACAGGGCAGCCCCAGCGCTCCCAGTCCTACTGCCCCAGACCGGCATCGCTTCTGCTTCATCCCCTCTTTGGGGGTTTCCTCTCCAGCCCGTCACAGGGAGGTGCAGGGCAGGCAGGGCCACCACGGGGGTGACACCCCATGTGTGTGGGGGGGGTGCCAGGGAAGGCAGAGCCCTCTGCACGGCAGGAGCACCCCTGCCTGCTCCCCAGCTCTGGGGGCTGCAGCTGAAGGCAGCCAAACCACAGCCCGTTGCTGCCTGCAGCAGGGGCTGTGCTGCAGCCTCGTGGCTTTGAGTGTTTGGGAAATGCTCATCTCGCATCACAGCGGCAACAGGTTCAACACGAAAACTTGTGCTGGGGTCCCGTCCAGGACGCTGCCTTCTCCTTGTGCTGCTGGAGCAGCGGCATCAGGCTCAGGAGGAGGAGGTGTTCCCCATCAGCACCCACCCCACCATCTGCTCTCCCCTGAGCTGAGCCTCCCCCCCCCCCCCCCCGCACTTACCCCACCAGAGCCCCACCACCAGCACAGCCCAGGGATGCTCCTGCAGAAGCACCTGCAAGCCCTCCCCTCCCTTATTAAGAGGTGGCAATTAGGGCAGAGGCTTTATCTGCACCCCTGCCCGGGGAGCTGCGCTGTTAGCAGAAGGAGAGGGTGGGCTGGGGTGTGCCCAGGAGCGGGCGAGGCACCGGCTGCCTTTGGAGCAGCTCCCCGAGACCATCTCACGGTGCAGCAGCACCTGCCTGCAAGCCAGAGCACGTGGGGCAGGGTGCCTCCGTGGGGCAGGGTGCCCGCACACCTGAAGCACTGGCAGCACCTGGCAGGCTGTGCCCCCCGCGGGGGGAGCGCACCAGGGCAGAGCCTGCACCTCGGGGCCGCTGGCTTTGTGGGGCTTCCTCGGCGGTGGCCCCCAGGGACTGCGGGCTGGGGCAGCGGGGCCAGCAGGTTCGTGTCTAAAACAGGAACCGGGCTGGGACGGGAGGGAGGAGGCGATCGGGGTAAGTGAAATAAGTGGTTGTGGCACCAGCTGCAGAGGCGGTGACGGTTGCGGGAGGAGACTGGTTCATTGCTGAATGGATCAGTACGTGTTCTTCCCGTGTATCTACTTATTCATATTTATATCATACCAAATAAATAGCTCTAAGGGATTTTAGACCCTTAAAATGCATGGCTAGCTAGACTCCAGCAATTGCTCTCAGATAAGATGGCCGGATCAGATCCCTGGATGGGGATGAGGCCAGTCCTGCCGGGCCTGCGGGGACGCTGCTCGCACCTCCAGCGTGCCCGCCGCCCCGTGTGGGGCAAGAGTCAGAGCGGGGTGATTTATTACAGGGATGTGATTTAATGGAGCCAGAGCCTTCGGCATTAAGCTCTGGAGAAAGGACACTTCAGAAAGCATGACACGATTGCTTTGATTAATTAATGCATGCAAATGAATGAAGTCTTCTGAGAGCAGCGCTCATTGATGGGATTAAAAACCCAAACGTGACAAACTCTCTGTGCTCGGGTCGGAGCGGGAGAAAGGGACCCTTCCCCTCGGGGCTGGGGAGGGGATGTCACCCGAGGCAGCACTGCTCTTCCCCGCGGCAGAGCCTGCGGGACCGGGGTCCCGGTTCAGGGTGCTCCGGCTGCGCCACACGCGTTGTGGCGGTTGGGAGAGGGGGGGGCTGCATTCCCCTCCGCCCTCGGGAGGTTCCCTGGCTGGTTTAGGTGGCTGGGGCTGGGGTTTGGGTTCGAGCAAGTTGTCTGCTAACGGCAGCAGGTTGTGGGAGAGGCGAGGGGGCCCGGGAAGCTGAGGTTTGGCTGCTGTGGGCTCTAAAGCTCCCCAAGGTGAGGTGTTCGGCTCCTGGAAGAGGGAACGGGACCAGCCGAGCGTGTCTGTGCCCAACCAAGCGCACGCCTGAGACTCCCAGGCAGCACGGAGCAGGAGGCAGGCTGCCTTCCTCCAGGGCTGCTGCGAGAAACCCCAAACCTTTTGTTCTCATCTCCTTTGAAGACAGCTCCTTTGATGGGCACGATGCTGTTCTCGGCCGGCAGCCAGCCGCTGGGCGGGCTCGTGCCGCCGGGGTTCCCACGCAAACCCCGGCAGGGCCAGGGTCCCTGACCCCCTGAACCCCTTCAGAGGGGACTGCCCTGGTGGGCGCAGGGCTCGGGACCACCCAGCTCCTGAAAGGGCCTTTGCCCCCCCCCCCCCCCCTCCTTCCCCCACCTCGTCGGACGAGAACTCCCACATGTCCCTAAATCCGGGCTGCCGGTGCCGTGCCAGCCCGCACCTCGCTGTGGCCGCTTGTCTGGGGCTTCGCTGCGGGCGCAGAGCCCGGGGTGTTTCCCGTTAGCCAGCTGGGTTCCCCGTTATCAACGGGATCGTCCCCGTACCGGAACAGAGAGGCTGGAGATTAAACCGGAGCGCCGAGCCCCTGTGCCAAGCGCCGCACGCGGCCGCTGCCAGTGACAGGGCTTCTCGGTGCGCCAGAGCGGCGAGTTCGCCCCGTCCCCGCTCCGGCCGCGGTGTCACAGGCTTCCCCGGTCAAGGTCCCCCCTCCCTCCCGCCGGTGCCTTTGGCAAGAGCCCGACGTTTCAAAAGGCCAAGCAGATAGCGGTGGTTCTGGTCTGCCAGCGCTTTCCTTCTTGGGGATAAATCAAAGCCGAGATACCCGTGCTGCCGCCGCTGCGTTAGGGATGCCAACGTAAAAATAGACCTATCTGGCAGGCTTTTTTATATGACCCCGTCGGGATTTTTGTTCTTATCCTGGGACTTAAAAGGGGCACAGATCCAACGTAAGCAATGGGAAATTAAAACAACAACAACAAAAAAAAAGATATTACAAGAACGGATGGGAAGAAGCAATCAAGGAGCACGGGGTGATTCGCCAGGGCAGTTTATTTTTCAGCTCCGTGATTCAGCACTTCAGCCGATTCGCAGTTAATTCTTAGAGCGAGTCTCCTGTGGGATGGCAGCGAGCGGACGTCCCTTGGAAGCCGGTCAGGATTTAAGTGTTTCCCTTTTCAGCTCTCCCGCTTCCTCTGGAGGCAGATGGCTACTGCCCCGGCTCCGCAGGTAGGAAAGCTGGGGAATTTCCTTTCCTTCGGCGAGGAAAACGACTCGCCGGCGCCCGCTCGGGCTGGGGGCAGACGCCGACCGCCTGAGCGGCCCAGGCCGCTCCAAGGCTCGCCTTCCCCTCCCGCGGTCGGCGGCTCCGCGGGGGAGGCGAGGCGAGCGCTCCCCGATCCGCGCCAGCGCAAAGGCCTGCGGGGCCGGGCCTGCCCTGACCCCCCCCCCCCCCCCCCGGCTCGGAAGGGCCTGGAGGGCGGTTTCTGGGCCGGGAGCCGCCGCTCTGCGGGCGGTGCGAGGGCCGAGGGCAGCTCCCCGTGTGGAACAGAGCGAGGCGCAGGGCGGGAAGGCGGCGCGGGCCCTGCCCGCGGGGAGAGGCACCGGCGGCTGCCGCTGCGGCCGGTGACGCGGGCCCCGGGGTTCCCTCAGCCCCGGAGCCGCTTCCCGACGCCGCGGGCTCTGCTGCCCGGGGACCGGGCCCTCCCTTACCTGCTGCCACCACCCCCCCCCCCCCCCCCGGGTCCCGCTGCCCGCCCCGGCCCGGTCCCCCTCGGCCCCGGTTCCCCCCCCCCAGCCCGGCCCCGGTTCCGCCGCCGCCCCGGCCCCGCCCTCCGCCCACTTCCGGCCCGGAAGTTCGTGTCCCCCCCAAGATGGCGGCCGCGCGGAACCCGGAAGTGCGGAGAGGCGGCGGCCGCCGGGCGGGAGCCTGAGCCCCCCCCCCCGGGACGCAGGTAAGGGCCGCCCGCGTCCCGCTCCCCCCCCGGCCGCGGACCCCGCGCCGGCTCCCCTTGAGGCTGGGTCGCGGCGCTGCCCCGGGGCCGGCGGTGCTGAGGGTTCGGTCCCCCCGGGCCGCCGCCGCACCCCGGCCCGGCCCGGCCCCCTCGGCGGGCGGAGAGCCCCGGGCCCCGCTCCGTGCGGCCGGGCCGGGTGGGTCCTGGGGCCCTGCGGGGGGGTAGGGGGGGGAGCGCGGCCCCCCGGCGTGCCGCCGCCCCGGCCGGGCCTGCCCGGTGCCGCCTGCGCCCCGGGGCCGCTTGTCGCCGCTGAGGGAGCGGTCCGTGCCGCGGCGGGGCCCGGCTGCGCGGCCCTCGGGCCGCCCGGGACTCGCGTGGCTGCGCCTCGGGGGCCGGGGAGCAGCCGGCGTGGGGACAGCGAGCCCCCCGGCCCGGGGGGGGGGGGGAGGGGGGTGTCGCTCGCGTTTCTCCCCGCGTGTCCGCCTCTCGGGTGGTCCCACGGGCGGAGCCGGGGTTATCGCCGTGAAACGGTTACAGCTCGCCGAGCGCGATCGTCAGGGCCCGTCCCGCTGGGTTCGCGGGCGCCGGCGCCCGCTGCTAACGTGTTTCTCCGTAGAAAAAGGAAAGGTGCCGCGGGGTGAAGCTCGCCGGGGCCGCCGCTGCTGCCGCCGCCAGTCCCGGCTTCAGCGCCGAGACCGGACTGTTCCGACGCTGCCTGAGGCCTAATCCCGAAAAGGGAACCCTTGCCCGAGTCGCAGCTGGGGCGGCAAAAGCCAGCAAACTCCCGTTTTCCTGCGCTCCGTGTTCAGCTGCCGTCACGCCGAGTGCTGCCGAGACGCGTGCAGGAGCCGGTCGCGGGCCAAGGCCTTGATTGCCAAGTCTCTGCCTGTTGTGGTGTAGCTCTTAACGGCCCAATTAAGAGCCTCTGAAAAATAGAGCTTACGCTAACAGACGCCTAATTCTAGTGCTGTTAGCGGTCACCGGTGTACTCGGTTCTTAACATAATTAAATACTAACACGAGGTTTAAGGGTGAGCTCCGTTCTCAAAAGTAACCATAAATATCAGCATAAGAACGGTGACTTCAAGCCAGCATGCTCCGTTTGCAATTAAAATAAGACGGTCTTTTGAAGGGCGAGGTCTGCAGGTTCAGTGCTGAGATCCAAAAGCCCGTGAGGGTGTTTCTGGTTTGTGCACCGTTACTGTTGTAAATTTAGTGGGCAGAAAGATACCGGCTGTACCTGTGCGGTGCTGTTGTCTTCTGCGGATCATCTACGTGTCATCCGACATGTTGAGCTCCCTCTGACCTGTGTGGGTACGTCTAAACTGAAGGGCAGCCGGTGACGGGAATGTATTTAAGTGGAAAATTACGTACTAGTACTTTTGCTTTGAGTTCAGGGAACACTGTGCATCCTATAAAGCAGTAAAAATTTTTGCGGAGTTCATTAGGTAGGATGCCAGCTGGAGACTGTGGAAGCCTGAATTCTGTTCTTATCTCTGCTGCTTGCTCTTTTTTTTGATGGAGGTCTATTCGCTTGACGTTTGCCCCCTCGCTTTCCCAAAATAAGACTTATACCTGTAGCAGCTCAACTGAGTGAAGTCTCATTCAAACACTAGTGTGAGTACTCTTCAAAGGAAGAACATCTGAATTGTCTGAAGTCCTTTTTCAGTCATTGCCAAAGTAGCAGCCTAAAAGCATCTGAAATCTCAGCGCTTAGCGCTGGCGTAGTGCAAAGCTGGCGTTATCCTGGAGTGCCTGAAATCACTGCTTTCTGTCTGCCAGCTCGCCCAGTATTAGATGCTGGAGTTAACAGAACTGTGCTGGGCGTTAGAGGGTCTTTCTCTAATTACAGAGTGGCGTTTTTTTACCTGGGGCTGTTTCATGCAGTAGCTGGGGTGGCTGATGAAAGTTGAAAAAGAGAGGTACGTTTTCCCCGCCTGCTTCCTTCGATAGCGTTTGCCTGTTCGTGGAATCGTACCCGTGCCTTTGCAGGGCTTTCAGGCCAGCTGAAAGAGAAGGTTTTTTTTCTTTATAAAGGAAAACGTAATGGTAAACCCACACAACTTGACAGGAGGTGGCACGGCCAGTGCGTTTTGCGACTTTCTTTTTTTCTTTAACGATGAGATCTCAAGTTTGGTTCTTTTAAAAGCGTTCTGAAAGGTTTTGCTGAGTCCCATGTGTGGATTTTTCTTTTCTTGTGTATGAACTCACAGCTTTTTAAAAAAAACCCTAGAAATTCTTAATGTTTTGCTAAATGCAGTTTCCTCCCATACTTTACCTTTTTGAGGGTCTTACATCCTCATCCTCAAACAGGAACGGACTTCTCCTGGAAAATGATTTGTCCCTCCCTTTAGCTGCCTGGTCGCTTGCTGTTGAGTGTTGGTGTTTTGTTTTGTGCTTGCTGAGCTCTCCACGCAGTGGGTCCCCCCGCTAATCCCTGCCGACTTTGGAACAAAAAAAGCAGGACCAAGCGTCATGTTTCGTCATGTGCCAGACATGGGACAGGCTGCCCCTGCCAGACCGGACACTCGTGGAAAAGCTACAGCTGCTCTCATCGCAGGTTTTTTTAACGCTAAAGTGCACATGGACAGGAGTTTTTAAATTTTTTGTTTGTTTGTTTGAAGTAGCGAGCATATGGCGTCTTTGAGGGTTGTGATTCCTGACCGAATAGGCCTTTTTAATGGTTAAGTTACAGATCCCTGAAATGGAGGGTCTATAATAAAAATGCTGACACGGGTTTAAAGCTTTTTGAGTAGTGACACTGTAATAAAGAGCTAACTGTGTAGTCACTGAATACTGCGCTGTGATTTTTAATCGTGAGAGTCTGGATCTCTCAGGAAAGCCTTCTAGGCTTAATTAGGAGTTTTATATTCCCCCGAAACATTTTTTCAGCTTAAAACTTAAAACTCTTCAGTCTTTATTGGTAACACAACCAAGGTCTGTAAACAGGTAGCTATGAAAGAGGCGAATGCGTGCCTCTTTCACAGAGAAAGTATACGTTGAGCGTGCCTGAAGGTTGGCTGGTTTGAAATGGTGTTTGTGTGCTTACGATCAATAGGGAAGCAGGCTTTGATGTCGTGGAGTATTTTTTCCACGGTGAATGGCTGCGTGTGAAACAGAACATCGAGACCTGCCCAGCCCCAGTGGAGAGTGTTTCTTCCAATGTGTCTCTCATGATCGAAACTGGGGGTAGAGCAAAGTGCAGAGAATCAGGGACCCGTGTTTTCTTGGCTTCTGACCTTAGTCAGCCAAGATCTTTGTGCTCTTCTCCTTCCCTTTAGTTAAGTAGTGTAATAACGCATTTCTGCCGTGCAGGTGTGCTTCTGAGGTTGACTTCATTAGTGTTTGTGTCGGGCTTGTGTTACAGCTCCGTCCAGGTGTGCTTCACTGCTGCCGGACCTTGGCTGTGCTGAGCACCGTGGCTGCCGTGTTAGCTGGCAGCCAGCACCCGTCGTGCTCTCGCCGTGGTTTCTTTTCTTCCAGGACCGTGCTGGTGACAGGCGTGAGAAGGGGAGCAGCTCCGACGCTGCCGGTGCCCTGCTCGGGCTCTGCCCCGCTGGCGGGGGCTGTTCAAGCCCCTGCTTTTGAGAACTGTTTCGTGCATTCGCTGTCTGAGCCGCTGGACTGCCTCAACCCGAGCTCTGCCTTGCAGAGCTTGTGTGTTTACCCTTTGGGAGTTCCAGTGCATGGTTGTGTGCGGGTGATGCTGTTTAGATTTACACAAAAATGTGCTGAGTGTTTCTCGGCAGAAGCATGTGTAGTATACGGGGAGGCATTTTTGCTCTGTCCAGAAATAGTCATACCTGTTCTCCCAAGTGGAGGAGCAGGGACAGATGGAATCTGTCTGCCCTACAAGCAAGCTTTACTTTGAGTCTGGGTCCCTGTTGGAGCAATATTTTGTTGCTCAAAGCAGAGCATTTGAATTTGGAGACAGACCATCAGAGTGAGAGCAGCCTGCGAGCGGAGGAGACGGCCGTCTGCTTTGCAGCCGCTTCGTTGTGGGGAAGTAACATGAAACTTGGAACGGTGAAGCGGGGACCCGACAGCTCTGCTGGTGGAGAAACGCAGTCCAGGGAAGCAGGAGAGATAATGTTCTGGAGTCACCGTGAGCTGAGTGAATGAAAAGTGAGGTCAGCATTGCAGGTAGCATCAGCAATTGACTTTAATCGTGCAGCCTTGAAACAAAAGTGTCTGTGGAAGGTTTAAGACAATTTATGTCAGTGGATAGATTAATGAAATTTTCTGTTGTTGCTAAAGCTGCTGTGCCGCTTAATTGCCTAATATTAATCCCTGGAAATTTAGGGAATGGCACATTGGGGCAGATGCCAGCAACAAGACTCCAGATTAAGTTTTTCCCCCCCCATTATTGAGTCTTGCATTTCTGTGCGAGGATTAAGGCCACTGTGACTCTCATAAGTATCCAAAGAGCACCAAGGAGTGTCCCGGTGATGGGCAGTGCGATGCTGGGTGCAGTACAGGCCTTGGTTGGTGCAAAGGTGCTTTATGCCAGCGTTGATCCCTCTCGTGGTGGGGAGAAGAATGACCCTGTTGGTGTTTGGTGAGGGTGGAAGGATGGTGGGGAGGTGAGCCTCCTTTCCCTACTAGCTGCGCTTGCTCTGGGGCCTGAGCTCGTTCCCGTGCGATGGGGTGGCAGTCACCGTCTGCACAGTCCGTCTCCATACGTGGATGCACTCGGCTGTGCTGTACGGCACTTCCTTGCTAATGGTATGGCTGTTTCCATGGCAGGCCTGTATGGTATAAATACAGCCACTGTGCTCTTCCCCAGTAAGTCAGATTTTGCCCTGACTTTGTCAGCTGCAGTTCCTTATTCTGTTCCTTGTTCTTGCCTCTGCTCCTACGATCCTTGCAACCTGACCTGTCTCTCAGTGTTGTTTTTCAACTTTTTTTTTTTTCCTGGCACTTATAATAATTAAGTCTGTTACATGCTAATTTAGACCTGCCTGACTTAGTTTAAGTCTGCCTGTGCGGGACAGTTAATATTTTCTTGTAAGGAGGACTTTTCCTTCCAAAAAGCTGTCTTTGATTTCCCCTCCCCCCCCCCCCCCCCCCCCCCCCCCGGTATGGTCTGAGCTTCAAATGAGGAGGAGCTAGCACTGCTTGAAGGGTAAAGCTCTTCCTTTTCATTCTTGAGACACCACTGTCTTTGGAGGGCACGTTTGCTCTTTGGCTTGCACCACCATATATCTTGCATAGATCTGGCAAGAAGCTTTGGAATGATCTCAATTCTTCTTCCCTTTGCTTACAAACTATCTAATTCCAGCAGTTAATCTGTCAAATAGATTGTTTCACACTGCAATTCCGTGTTGAGTTGCACAGCCCAGGTAAGTAGCAAGGTTTGCCCTGTTTCCTTCTCAAGTGTTGCTCAAGAGCCTGGCAGTGCTGTGCCTACACACTTACAGCTCTAAGTCTGTACAGAACAAATGCTCCCAAGCGCGTTCTTCCTTGCCGAAAACATTCGGGAGACCAAGGTGGCTTAAAGTGCTTGGGTTAGGATGCCCTGAAGTGGTTCCGTTTTCGTCACAGATAGTAAGTATCTTTTAGACTGGTGTTATCCTATGCGTTTGTAACCGGACTGGGTTGTATTCCTCATCTGCTTAAGGTTAGATTTTTCACTCCTCTTTTCTGTAATTCTTTCTAATAGGGCTTTGAAGCTGTCTGCATCACACTTTTTTCATGTTTTCTGACATGCATGGTTGGAGACATAGTCATCTTTTCTACGTTTTCATTGAGATAAGTGCATGGGATCGGTATAACTCTCTCTTCTAAGATAGTTCCTGGTAAGGAACAAACTTCAGATTCTTTGGCTTTCAAATATAGATTGACCAGTTGTTTGCTTAAGAATAGCAGAGAGCTAGAGTGAGTCACCCACAGTATTTTCTGTTTCTGCATTAACTTCTGCCTTCTCTGTAAATTAACTTGAAATTCCTTTTCCAACAGTGTTTCAGATACTTAAACAAGCAGTACTGTATTTAATTCTGCTCTGCAAAGAACTGGATTTGCCCAATGAAAAAAAGCTAAGCTGAAAATAGTGGAGAGCATGAAAAAACCGTATTTCCATTCATGCTTTGACTTATCCGCAGCGAAAAGATCTGATACTTCTGTTCATGTTGAACTTTTGTACTCAGATACTATCTTTTGTCTGCTAGTCCCTATTCTAAATATGATGGAGCCTCATGGTAGCTCTGCCAGGGGACCATGACTGTATCAGGAGGGTAGATCCTAGCTTCTCTCCCTTCGTTTTCCTGTTTCTCGGAGTGAGTCACTGCCAGTGGCAGTGATTGGGGCTCCGATTCGAACCCTTCCCTTCTCATCCCTCAAGACAAAATGTTGTTTGGTCTAAACTGTCCAAACATATGGCAAGAAGAAACACTGAAGAGGAACCTGAAGCTAGCTTGGCACTTGGGACATAAAAATGGCTTTCGAGAGTTCCGTAGCATTAAGTTCCCATTTCTTTGGGCAGTTATATACTAATTGTATTCCGAAGAATTCCTTCCAGCTGCAGCTCCCGCGGGTTCCTGTGTCGATGGTGCACCAGCGGCAGCGCGTTGGTGGAAGGAGTGGATGGAGTGGGGTAGGGGCACGAGGCTTGGGGCTCCCTTTCTGCTCCATGGCTGTGGGTGGGCAGGTGGGAGGGGAATTAACCTGCAAGCAGGAGAAGGAACTAGATCAAGTTTCTGAGGTCTTTTTGTCATTGAGTGCATGGTAATTCACGATCAGCAGGCTTAGCTCTGACTGTTCCGTGCATACCTGTGGTTTCCTAGCTATCTTCCTTTAATGGAGACAATTTAAAATACACTAACAAAGACTGAAACAGAACAGGAGGAAGTGCTTGCGTTTACTGAGTGTACAATGGGTTGTTTTCTCCTCTCTTGATTGCAGATACCCGTGAACTGAGCCCTTACCCACGGCTCTGTCGATCCTGATTATTGCAGAGCAGTTCATTATGTTTTTCAAATTGGAAGTTGTCTGCTGCAGTGCTGGTCTGATAAATTTATAAAAAGCTCAAGCTGTTAGAAGTTGAAATTTGTGCTCCGTAACCTCTAGGCGTGATGAATTCGACAGGAATTCCAGACTGAAGCTGCCCCGTACTGCCTGGACCGAATAGCAAACCTTTAAGCAAACTGTTACTAATATTGAAACTGTTCCTATAGCTTAATCAGAAGAACTCGTGATATAATCAAATTGCTCACGGGGCTTTATCACGCTATGCAGGGAACCAGTTTCATTATTAAACATAGGCTGCTCAGCCATAAAGGAGCAGGTCCGACGGTTTTGTTCACGCTTGTGCAGTCATTGCTTGAGTGCCATCACTTGGAATCTGGGAGATCACTTTGCTGTTTCTTAGCGATGCTTGCAGAAGAAAATTACTGAAGTTCTTGAACCTTATCCTCATGTCGTTGGGGTTCCCTTACTTTCTGTCCCAGCTACCACTTGTGCCAGGTGCTGGTCTGCAGAGCTGGTGTTCTCCTCTCCCGGCCTCTGCCCTTTACGCCTTCTTTAACATAACTGCTGGCAACGGGAGCCTCATCTTTGGTGAGTCTAGAAAACTTCTCTGCTTGGTTGTAAGTAAGCAGCTTTACAGCTTGTGCTTTGAGATAATTTTTTGTAATTATGTAGGTTTTGTGGCAGGGAAATGAAAAAATCCATTCCAGTGATTTTTAGGGCATTTATCTTTGCGCTATTTGGTGGTGTGGTTTTTTGGTTGTTTGGTTTTTTCTTTGTGGATTTGGTTATTTTGGTCGTATCGCTTCCTGAATAGTTATCACGGCACTGGAGTGCTTCAATTAATTCTATGTGACAAATAACCCGTCTGTAAAATCAGTCTAATTACTCTGCAGTTATATTTTGAAGCATAATCCACTTGGGAAGCTTTTTGAAATTCCTTGTTAGTATTTGGTACCTCCTTGTACTGACGACCGTTTCCTGCGCTCACGGGGATGTGACGTATGCCACGCACCGGGGTTCGTTTCGGTGTGATGTCCTAATGTGACTTCTGTCACTGAGTTCAAGGTCGCTGTTTTCCATGATTCTGCATTCTTTATTTTCTAGTGCTATGAAAGACTTGAGTCAATTCTCGATTCTTGAATTTGGTAGTAGCACTCTGCTTGTTCAGGGATTTTTTTCGTAAGTAGAAAACTTAAAAGCGAATAATCAGCAAACATCCCAAGTCTGGTTGTCAAAGGCTAACAGGACGGGAGAGTTTTTTAAAAAGTTTTGTTCATCTGCGACCTGTGAAAGAGTTTTAACTCTATGGTTTGAATCTTAGACGGTATTAGAGGTTTCTCTGAAACTTTAGAAAAAATAAGTATTAATCTGTGTAACTAGAACCTTTTTTGACTGTTAAGATCAAAAGTTGGTATCAGTAATTAAATTTTTGTTCACTGCTGGCCCTGGAGTTTCTAATACTCCCAAGTCAAATTAGATGCTGATAGTGCCCTAGTTTGGTTGGTTTTTGTTTTGTTTTTAAGTAAATCCTGGTGGGCCACTTGCATGCTTCTGTAATAGAAATTATCTTAAACTAGAGAGCTCTGATTTGCCTTAATGGTGGGAACTGTTACTTTGTTGGAGTATATTTGGTAGGAGAAGTGGTGGAAAAATGTTTAAGAAAAAGTTTGCTGTAACAGTTCTCTTGCAAACCGTGGGCCTCTGTGTTTATCAGTTTTTATTGTTACAACGACAGGATGGGATGTGGAAATGAGAGCACTTTGGCTTGTAAGGAACTTGCTGATTTTCATGGTTTTCCGTGACGAGGCTGCCTGGAGGATGGTAAGACAAGCACATACCAAAGGCTGTTTCCACTTCTCCTGTTCTCGTGACGGGTATTGTCCTGCTGTCCTCAGGCTCACACAGATCTCTGAAACGGGCTTTAGTCAGTTTTTTTCTTTAGTTTTTTCTTGGAATTTGAGTGCATAAGCCGGACGGCAGCCCTCTCTTATCAGAGTGTGAGCTTATAGTGAGAGCTGTTACAAACTCCGTGTTAATCATCCCGGGAACCTGATGTAACCGCCGTCTTCCTGCACGGGGAATAGAAGATTATTTTGCAGCGCTGAAGCTTTGGCGGAGCGAAGGAGGTTGGGGTTTGGTGACGTCCAGTGCGTCCTCTGCTGCTGGGTTGCTGGTGCTGTTCTGGTCAGACAAGAAGTGCCTTCAGCATCCTCTGGCTCGAGGCAACGGATGGAGAGGGTGCAGGGTGTAGAGTGGATTCTTGATGCCTCTTGCTTCCCACTGTTACCGATGCTTGGATGTATTTTGGAATATACACTAGCTAGAGACCCCCCATAAACCTAGGCGATACAGCATTCCAGCTTTCTTATTTCCATGTTTGTATTCAGACTTTTTTAGTGGTTGGTTCTGTGTAAGTAAATGCTGACAGGGCATGATTGTGTTTATCAGAACTAGCAAGGAGCTCACGTGGGTGGACAGTTCATAGCAGCCTTGTGATGGTTATGAGCTGCTGTGTGGCATTTGTGCGTTAAGGTGATGTTTCTTCAGCAGCGCGCGGTTTTGTTTTGGGTTAACTAGAAGATGTTGAGGGGATTCATCCTCTTTTGGTGTGGCCTAGAGGACAAGACTGGGAGTCCATGACATCTGGGTTTCATTCTTAACTGTTACTGATTTTCTTGGCGTCTCCGAACAAAAGATCTCTAGTTTTCGGGTCGCCCATCTATAAGGCTGGACTGCTGTTCACTTTGATCTCTTCAGAGGAATTATGTCATGCAAATTCAATGCATTGTCTTTTACCATCTGACCATTGCTCAAGCGTAGAAGTTTACAGTTCCTTAAGCAGTTTTCCTTCGTTTTGCTAATTGGGTATGATCTATTGTGCAAGAGTTTTCCTGAGGAACTAATGCTGTTTTAGGGAAAGGTGCTCTGCTCTGCAGAGAATCTGGCCGGTGAGATCTGGCGTTGCCAAGACACGAGATAATGTAGAGCAGGCAGGGAGAAATTCTGATATTGATTTTTACCCTTCATAAGTTACTTTGGATGTATGAGTAAAGCTGAATATTTGCTACAGCTGTTACGGGAATAACTGCTTCTGATTTCCTATCGAAAGCTGTTACAAATAGGAAAAAAAAAAGCAGCAAAAAACCCCTGAAGTGTGGTGAAAAGAACAGACGCAGTATTTTAAAGGCACCAGAGGATATCGATATCTCTAAAGCAGTCTGTGACGTTGACCCTTAGGTCAGCGAACCTCACCACCTCTGTTCAGGAACAGCTGAGCAGTATTTAAAGATAATCTTTAAAAAAAAAAAAAGGAAAGCCCAGAGAGGAAAGCATCCCCTGGGATGATTGTGTAGCCATCATGCTGAAGCATAGGTTGTTTCATTTCTCACTGGTGAAACTTTTTACTGCATCTCTTCCCAATGGGTTTGGGGTCAAAGTCTGCATTTATGCATCCCTGTTCACGAGTTTTGTTGGAATAAATCATGTGGCTTGGGAGGAAGAAGTCCTTGAATATTTTAATGTCGTCACAGTCTCTGTGCGCAGAGCCACCTGATAGGTGGGACGTGAACGTTGGGCTGCCTGAGGAAATTCATCTGCAGTCCTTTGTCTTCAGGAGATGTAACATAAAGCAGATTTTGCTTAAATACTAGGACTTCGGCATCAACACTTAATTCGGGCGTGAGTGGGGCCAGAGCACCCACTAGTAACACTGCTGCCTCTGCAGCCGTGCTGGTGAGCTGACTTTTGTCAAGGAAGGCCATGATTAAGCAGCTTCTAATGAGGCTTCAAGACTACAAGTGGTCAACAGGCTGCGTTTTGGGAACCCTGGTGCTAAAGTTTGGCTAATAAATCAAGAGGCCTGAGGCCAGTATAACAATATTAATTAGGATGCTGGGGTGCGAGCTAAATGTGTTTAGCTATTTCTTGCTCCTGGGCTTATGGACTATAAAGTCTGAGTGTAGATTTTATGGTGTAATAAAAAGAAACGCTTCTGCTTGTGAAAGAATGAGACTGCAGTAAATCTCTGGTGAAATAAAGCCAGTGAAAAGGATCTAGGTGATCCCAGGCCTTTGTAAGGAGTATTCTGTTAGCGGTTAATTAAAATGCTCTGAGATTTTTTGGTAGCTTAATGACCTTTTCGGGTAGCCTGGTGTTACTTCTGCTGGTGTATAAACTATATTCTCTGGAGGTGATGTTTCATTGTGCTTTCCTAGGGAAAACGCTCGCATCTCGGTCGCTCGCTCTGCAGCCCGTTCAAACCCGCGGCTCCTGGGAGGACTGGCCGCTCTGCTCCTGGGGAAGCTGCCTTCTGCTCTGCAGCCTCACCCCGAGGAGCCGCAGCTTTCGTCCAGCGCGGGCTTGTGGGCTTACGTAGACCGTGTCCATCCCAGTGTGACTACCTCTTTAGCTAAAATAAAAGGGGGAATACTTTTTTAAACCGCAGAGTGCTTAGCCTCTGGCAAATGATTTAATTCAGTCTGGAAGCCTGTGTCTTGTGAAGGCATTTGTGCGCCTGCGGTTTGTTAGAGGAGCAGAGGCAGCGGGATCGTCGGTCTCTGCTCTTCACCCGGGAAGTCCCCTGAATGCGAGGGCTTTGCCTGGTAACTTTTCATGGAGGGATCCGTGTCGGCCTCTCCACCCTGGGCTCGGCAGGGATGTCGCTGGTCCCCTGCGGGTTCCGCAGCCTGCACGTGCGAGCCCTGCTCAGAGCTCTCCTGGCATGGCTGCTGCCACCGGAGAAAGAAAGAAAGAGTTACTTTAATTTCACTTTCCATTACAAATGCAGAAATAATTTTGTCTGCTGAAAGGTCACTTATTTTTAAAGGGACTCTGACTCAAAAAAAGACTTTTCAAAAATACTCCTTGTAGCAAGTAGTATCTTCTAAACGATCAAAGCTAGCATATTTTAAATTGCAGCTTCGGTTTGTGCTACTTAGTTCTTCTGCTTGGCTAGCTTGCCTGATGAGAATATATTGGCCAGTTTCATTTACTTGGCTGTTATGCTACAGGCTTCTGGTGGTGGACAGAGTCATGGGAGGCAGGAGAGGGGCAAGGAAAGATGCAATGGAAGTAAAGACATCACAGATGCTTTTCTCTTGCTCCTCTAGTTGTATAGGTTGCTTTTACCATCTCTTTTTTTTTTTTTTAATTCATTAAATCCAATTGGAAATTGATGTTTTGTGGGGTTATGGAGAATTTAGCAAAAAAAAAAAAAATCAGAAGTTATTTTGGAGGTTTTGACTGGGAAGTTGCACTGAAGGCAATGTCTTATCGTGAGGTTAATCCCTGCCAGAACAATACTCTTGCTTTAGCCAGCATGATTCTGAAATCTCATCTTGCTAGCAACAGGGAAAATGCAAGACAGCTGCTAAGTTCTTATATTTGTAAGATTAATAGTATTAATGCTAAAAGTATACTGTCTGGTTTGACCTTTGTGCGTAGCAGTGGCAAAAGTATTAGTGCACACTAAACATCTGCTGTGAAATTAAAGAGACATCAGAGCACAGCGAGATCGGAGATGTGAGTGCGCTCTGGCCCCGCGAGGTGATTCACTCGTTGTTCAGCATGGCCATCGGTACTCACTGGAACCATGTTCCACCTACGTAGCATATTTTCATGAAAACGAGGGATTTGGGGGAATTGATCATCGTGAGTTTGCACAGAAGTGCAGAATCTTTTTGTATATTAGACAAGAAAATTCCTCAAGCTAAAAACCAGCTGTGCGTCTACTGCAAAAATCACAGATGATTGTGATGATCTGCCAGACTTCCGCAGTGTTTGCAGTAAGGCAGGAGAGGTGTGTTTAATGTAAGTTCGCAGGTCTGGGTGAATTCCAGGTGTGGTGGTATTTGAGAACACTGTTTCCCAGTAAAACCCTCTCTTCTATAAAGAGGCAGCAGGCGTTTCACAGGCTGATGTCTGTTTACTGATCTCTTGGCTATGTTTGGTCTTACAAGTGTTTTTTAATTCTCCCCTTTCATAAAATTTCAATGTGCATTTCTTTTCCACCCTAGGACATGGTGCAGGGTGAAGAGCACAAATAAAGAACCTTCCACCACTCCATAGCCTGTTCCACCTGCCCTGAGGACTTCATGTGGCAGGACGCAGGCTGATGCCCTCAGCACACCCTGCCATGGACGGGGGGAAGAACCATCCGCAGCACGAGCACCAGCAGTCAGGCAATACACTCTACAGCATCCCCGGCCTCCGCTCCCAGCTCGCCGTGCCAGCCATGGAGGTGAGGGCCCCAGCAGCTTCTCGGGGAGGGGTAGGGAGAGGCTGTTTGGAGGGTGTCACCAGAAGGGATCTGAGCAGAGCACTCCAGCCTGTCAAGTCCTGGGAGTCCTTGAGCATGTTTACAGGAGCTGTTTACCAGACTTTCTAGGCAGCTGTCCAGGGGCATGAAGTATTGATTGGGAATGCTGGAGGGTTGAGGTGATGGCTGTCTGCTGCCGTTGAAAGTGGGAGGAGGAAAACAAAGCTGTGATTAAAACAACGTCTCTCTAAAAGCTGGTAGGTGCCAGGCTCCTTGGGAAGGGACTAAAGAGTTTACGCAGAATTGCAAACTTTGTTTCTACCCCAGCTCGTCTCTCTGAGACGTGCTAAGTCTATTGCTGGGTCCAGCTGTGCCTTTTTTGAGAGTGGCAGAGGTGAACAGGGTTGTATTTGTCCTGATGCGGCTGCTAAAACAAGACCGGGTCCCTGATGCATTTGTTCTCAACAGGGCAAAAAGCAAACCTCTATCCCAAAATAGCTTACATGTTCCCGCAGTTTTCTGTTTCTGTTTATAACTCTTGTTTGAGTTTTGTCACATATAGGAATATAGAGGTTAAAAAAAGAGGCCCACTTCACCAAATGCGTGTTGCTTCAAGCATGAGGTATCATTGCTTTGGACACAAAAAAGGACAGATGAAAGACTGATCTGTAGCTGAGTAATAAGATACTGTATTCTTTCCATGATGGTATTGGTACGTGCTGAGCTAAAAGCTTCCCGTTAATGTTGGAGACTGTTTAGGGAGGTGGGAAGACAAAAAGAAAAGAAGAGTGTTTTCAGGTGTTTACCTATGCAAGCCAAATTCAAGTTAACGGGTTGGTGCTCGCTTTCCGCAAAGACTGAGGTTAAAGGGCTAGGAAAGGGGTCTGACCCTATTGTCCTTCTGGGGACAGTAATAGGAAAGTAGGTTCAAAAGCTCAAACTGGAGTGTAGCACTCAATTTCTCCTACTATGAGAGATTGAGCCACCTCTGCTTATGGGGGGCACTGAGGGCGAGAAGGCATAAGCCTGGCCTGCAGCTGCAGCTAATTGTGCCAGTCCTCTGCTGCTGTAACCGTTCTGGTTTCTCCTTTCAGAATTCCATGCTGGCTGCCGACTCATGGAGTAGCTGCTACCCTGCCTCTTTCCCAACCTCATCTTTCCCAAGTGAAAACCAGTGAGTGCTGTTCTCCTTTGTATAATTCCCCTCTGCTCTTGCACACCCCGTGATTCAACTGTTTCTTTACTGCTTTCCTTGTTTACTTTATTTCACTAACTGATGGGGAAATAATTGCATCACACACTGATCTTGTGGCATTTCATAAACTGCTACATCTTGGAAAAAGCAGCAAACAGCTTTTTTTTTTTTAAAAAAAAAAAAAAAAAAGAGAGAGACTTTGATTTCTGGTAGACCTGGAGGCTGCTCTAAGGGAGGAACAACCTTGTTTTTAGCCTGGATTCGTTGTGCTGACGGGGTTCTTAAAAACACCCCGTTAGCACAATCTAGCTGAGCAAATACGTCATGCAATCTCTAGCTTTATACAGATGGTGCAGACAGGGAAGAAGGTATTACTGATACCAGGTGGCAGACTTACAGGTAAAGTGAGGTTAAAATCTTTTGCTGTGTAGGTGACTGGAAGCTGACTAAATACTACCATCTCATGCTGTTGTGGTTTAACCCCAGCCGGCAACTAAGCCCCACACAGCCGCTCCCTCACTCCACCCCCGGTGGGACGGGGGAAGAGAATCAGAAGGGTAAAAGTGAGAAAACTCGTGGGTTGAGATAAAGACAGTTTAACAGGTAAAGCAAAAGCTGCATGTGCAAGCAAAGCAAAACAAGGAATTCATTCACTGCTTCCCATGGGCAGGCAGGTGTTCAGCCATCCCCAGGAAAGCAGGGCCCCATCACGCCTAACGGTGACTTGGGAAGACAAACGCCATCACTCTGAACATCCCCCCCTTCCTTCTTCTTCCCCCGGCTTTATATGTTGGGCATGATGCCATACGGTGTGGGATATCCCTTGGGTCAGTTGGGGTCAGCTGTCCCAGCCGTGTCCCCTCCCAGCTCCTTGTGCCCCCCCAGCCTGCTCACTGGTGGGGTGGGGTGAGAAGCAGAAAAGGCCTTGACTCTGTGTCAGCACTGCTCAGCAACAACGAAAACATCCCTGTGTTATCAACACTGTTTCCAGCACAAATCCAAAACACAGCCCCATACCAGCTACTATGAAGAAAATTAACTCTATCCCAGCCAAAACCAGCACACGTGTCTATATTGAAAAAACGTGCAGAGCCCCTAACTGCACAACCCAGAGTTCATCAAGAGTCATGACTTCTTCCTCTGGTTATAACTGATGTTCTTCACTGATAACCTCATCTCGCAAGGTGTGAGGTGATGAGTACGGGCTCGTGTGGGAAATTGTGACTTACTTCTAAGTAAAGCTGCCTAGCGTACAGCACAGTTTAGTGCTGTGAAGCAGAGTTGTGATGGGTTTCAGTAACATTTGCATGGTAACAATGGCCCTATCTGATGGGAAAAACAGCAGACGTGCTTTCTAGATTGAGTGCAAAAACTTTTCTAGATTACGTGCCCAAAATTTTTGCGGGGTCTTTGTATAACAATAAACATTTTTCTTCCTTCTCCCCCTTTATGATGAACCTCCATCCTGGATCAGAAGGTGGGATATGACAGGAGACGTTTGGGACAACATAAAGTGGCCTTGTGCCACCACGGAGTGACTTGGATTGGAACTCTGTTGGGACTGGGAGATGCTGATTGTTGGGAAGAAGGTTTCAAGGCTGGTTGACAGCTGCTTTGGTCTTTTTGTGAATACAGGGAGTGGCACAGATATACAGGATGTGTTTTTATTTAGGTCAGAGGTGAGAGGAAGGAAAAATAAAAGAAACAGAACTTGATATTGTGAGCTAATAACTGCGTTCCAGGTGCGTGAGGATTTAGTTTAACCTCCTTCCTAAAGGGATTTTAGCATCTTCGTGGAAAAGCAGAGCGATCCATCCTCGTGAGTGTCTAAGTTCCAGCCCGGCTGGCAGCAGTGAGAATCAGCTCCTCTGTTCAGAGGGATGAGACGTGTTTTGTCTCTGCGTTAGTTCTTCTTGCTTCTCATGTGCCTGGTCCACCTCAGTCTGCAGAGCGAGCTAGCCAGCAGTGACGGGGCGGATGGAATAGGGCAGTTCTCGATGTGAGATCACCAAGAAGCTGTCCCACAGGTGCTGAATGGAGCTCTGCCTTGCTAGTTACTCCCCAAGGTGAGAATTTGAGAGGAGTTATCTGATAAGTTCAGTATCTTTGCTCTTAGCTAGCCTGTCTCTGATTGGAAGAGGGTGTACTTCTTAAGCATGATTCCTGTAAATTACACTTTGTGAATCCTCAAGAGAGCTATAACAGAATTTCTCTTTTGCTGTATCGAACCACAAGATTAGATTGTGTTTATCTATTGTGTTGGGTTTTTTTCTTTGACCATTTGTTCTGGTTTTGCCCCTTGCTTTCTTCCTGTTCAGTGCTGCTCATGTCAACTCTGCTGGAAACTTTATAGCCTTGATCCTGCAAAGACATGCCTGCATTTAACACAAATGTAAACTTGTTGACTTTGCTATAGTTACTTTTGGAAATGAGGCTCATTGTAGCGATTACTTGCTAGAGAATGATTTAGCCAAGGCTGCACCTTTAGCTTCCTGGTTTTTATATCCTGGTAACTGTAAAAATTACCTTTCAGGTGAAATTTTCCATATCTGTATTTCACAAAAAACAAGGAAGTCTGTCCTTTTGTATTTGAAAACTGCAGCTGAATCTTTTTTAGGTGGATTTAGGGTTAGGGTGTTACAGGTAGGAATCCTGAAAGGGATGGAAACATTGAAAAATGGGATTGTAAAGGGAGTTGTAATTATAGCCCATGTTGTAAAATAGAAAAATGCGGATGGCATTAGAGTTAGTACAAGTTTCTCTTCAAAATCCTTGCAGAAGAAATCTCATTTGCAAGTGGCTGTGTTTGGACATGGCTTATTCTCATAGCAACAGCTTTGTCCTGAAGCAGGTTTTTCCTGTTTCTTTTCAGTAGTTAACTTTCATGCTAGAGAATTTCTTTAAAAGATACCAAAGCTTGCCTCTTTGTTTCAGATTTTCTTAACCTGAAAAATGTAAACAGTGTATTAAACCTTGCTTGAAAGAACAAATGAGGTTCAGGTCCCCTGTAGGGAAGAGCTGTAGCTCAGTTCATTTCTAAGGCAATTATCCCTGAAGAGCTGGGCTTCCTTTGCAGCTGTAGGCTCAATACATTCCTTGCTTCAGGGAAATCTGGGTCAGTCCAGTGGTGCTGTTGGAAGTGGTGTCACACATCTGCAAAAAAGTATTTCTCAAAACCTGGAGCAAAGCTTTCTTCCCCAGTTTCCAAAACATGCAACACCCTCTTTTCCTGCTGTTTTCATGCCCTTTTCTACTTTGCCACCCACGTGTGGAGTATTGCTTACTATAATAGTAAAGTAGGCTTTGAAAAACATAAATTGGTCTAATGGTGGGGAAGAGTAGTGCCAGACTGATGCCGAGGCAGCCTGTGACCTTGCCAGCTTGTCTCTGATCTTCTGCTGGCCTGAGATGTGGAGTTTGTGTCTCTGAATGGAGGGCTATAACATCAGAGCATAAAGTCTGGCCAAAATACACATAGGAGGTCACCAGTGAAATTGCAGCATGGCCCCAGAAGGGCTTCAAATGCATTGGGTGCATTGATGAGCAGCTGGTATGAAGCATGCGAGGCAGGCACAATATCATAGTGTAGTCTAAACAAGTGTTGTTATAGCAAGCTTAAGCTGTCAGAGTATGGAGACCCACCTCCTGGGAGCGATGTGCATTGCAGTGCTCACCTCTGAGATGTGGATTCCTGTAAAAGCCTGTCCACAGTGTGTTCCTCTAGGTCCTGCTGTTGAAAGTCCTGAGCTTCAGGAAAACTGAAGGCAATTATCAAATTCTTTAAAAAAAAAAAAAAAAAATCACAAACCAAACCAAAGCAACCCAACAAAAAAACCCCACCCAACAACATTCTGTTGGAGTATGTGAAATAGCCCTACCCTGAGACCCACTGGCTGGACTGACATCAAATGATTTGGGTGAGTCAGATGTCAGCTCAGGTTTGCCTTGTACCAAACTGTTCCACTGCTGCTATGTTTAGAGTGGGTGGCAGCAAAAAAAAAGCAGTCTTGCTCTTTAAAGCAATTGTCTGAACTTGATATAATCCAAAGATGCTCCCCACCCAGCTCATAATGTCCCAGGACTCAGGGGTGTAAGAATTTCTCTGAGCCAGCTGCTTTATTCCTTAAGGAAGGGTAGGAACCATCTCTGCAGTAAGGCTACTGGTGCTTGTTGGGTTCTGAACGTTGCACACCTTCATGTACTTTCCTTCATGTTTTCCTACAGGAAAATGTCCCTCTAGTTGGATTTCTAAATATCCTTTTTCATAACAGCTGATTTTTTGGACTTGGCTTTATTGGCTTGTTCTGCTTGTGGGGCAGGGAGCAGACACTTATTGTTCTTAACTGGTACCTGTTGAGGGACGTGTACTGGGTCGTCAGCACATGTAACTTCCTCTTCACACAAGGAAATGCTGATTTCTTCAAACTGAGCTCTTGAGCCAGATTCCCTCTTTCTCTTTTGTGAAGCAGAGTTCAAGCAGAAGCGGGAGACCGGCATTCCTTCCCTTTTGTCTGTGTGGTTTCATCGGGGTGACGACTACCTTTCCCCAAAGCAAAGTGGTGTTGATGCTGGCTGAGTCACAATGGAGCACTCCTCTTCTGGGGGGCGGGATGGAGCCAGTGCAACCTCTTCTGTCTGAAGAGCACAGCACTTCTCCAGTCTCAACTTCACCTTAGTGTAGAGTAATTTCTCTTAAGAACTTAGTGACTAAATGTGTTTAGTCATTTGCGTTAAAAAGGTCTGGTTTTGTTCATAAAGAAGATCAGCACTTGGTTTTCTGCAGCCAAAAGAAGTAAAATGAGTCCAAACTCCCCAGCATTAACTCATTAAACTCTGAGCACTGAAGAGACGAGTTTCACTGACTAAATAATACGGACGTGTATTTAATTATTATGAGGTTAGTAATTGGTGTAGGGCCTTGATTGCTTCAATAGTCAACCTCGATGGTTAAAGTGAATCACTGGCCTGAAAGGGACTGGTGTAGCACTTGCCCACAACCGTTGGATGGACCTCAATTGTGCGTGTCCCTGGCTGTCTTCCAAGTTCAATCAGAGGGGTTTTGGCTCTGGGATGGGCCAGGTTAGCCAGAGCCTGGCTCTTCATGGGCAAGTTGAGTGTCTCCGTGACAGGACATGGACTTGCAGTGTTGTTTTCTATTGTCCAGGACACCCGGTTCCTTCTTTAGCGCTGCGGCTCAAAGTCAGATCTTAGGATAAGAGTGCAAATGGGCAGTCTGTTGTAAATCCAGTGTGATTAAACCCAGTATGAATTTCCTTTCTAAAATGATTTTTAGTTCTCCAGTGAACACCCTCAGCCTCTGAGGGGAAGCTGTTGACCCAGAGTAGCTTCCCTGGAGCAGTTTACCAGCAACTAAGCCCTGGAGAGGGTGAGCAGGTATGTACAGGGCAGTCTTGCCATGAGGCTGTTTTCACACCTTTGCTTTGGCAGTACAGCAAGGTTCCCATACTTGATTCTTCCGGTTAACGCTTTTTTTTTTTGCGGTTTAATTCGAGCTAACCTGTCAGTGGCTTTATGACAACTCTTCAGATGAGGGTGAAGGTCTTTAAGTTCTTACTGAAAGAAAGGTAAAGCACAGCACCATAGGTACTAAAAGGACTTTGGCAAGTGCTGCATACTTGGTGGCTTTCCTAAGAGGATCTCAAAGCAGTGCACTGAGTTGCTGTTGGCTCTTACTTCAGACCGCAAGAAGAAAGCGCATCTCACGTTCACAGATTTGAAAACCAAGATTAAGGGAAGCAAAATAACGTACCAAAGCCGGTCATTCCACAGCAGTTTGGGCCAGGGAGGTTGGGGCTGTCATGGCCTCCTTCCCGTTACCTGAACTGACTCTTGTCCAGACCCACGAGGTGCTGGTGGAATAGGAGGCGGTGTTCACTTTTCTGGTAAAAATAGTTTTCCCCTTCCCTGGTTAGTTCGTTAGCGCTGGCCAAGCTCTGTTCTCATGCAAGAGAGGCAGTGAGACCACAGCGGTTTCAACTTGAAAGCAAATTAAACAAGCCTTTTCCTGTGTGTAAATACATTAATTCCCAGAATTTATGCACATATTTTCATTTTCCTGAATAGATTAGGAGGAGCCGAGAGTCAGTGCTGGATTGTCAGAGCTATTTCGTGCAGGTGTAGCTAAATCCACCTCTCTGCGTTCGCACAGGGTTAGGTCGCTGTTTCGGTGTATCTCTGCAGTAGGTAAAACAGTGGCAGCACTGAAAAGAAGGAAAAAAGGAAAAGAGGGGGAGGGAGGGAGCTGTTCCTTTGAGAGCATTATATTTAATGATGAAAAAAGAGCAGGAAAAATGTATTTAGCAGAGCGAGATAACTGTGTTTACACATAAATACGTATGTAAATGTTAAGCATGGTGTATTAATGAGCTGCTAGCCACACATGGCATTTTAATTGCTTAATAGTACTTTGGCAGTGCAGTCATTCCCCAGCTCTGCTCCTGGGTAGTATTTCTTCTTAAATTTTGTTTCTCCCTCCCCCCCCAGTGCCTTGTTAAAGTTTATTGCTGTGGGTTCTGTAACCCTGGCATTACGAAGAACGTACAACTTGCCACAAGAGGAAACCAGTCAGATCGGGTGAAATGTTTTAGTGGTTCCAGCATGCAAACGTGTTGGGTGGCGATTGCCCAAGCAGCGTGAGTGCACAGTCCTTACGGGAAAGATTACGAAGCACATTCCTTGCTCCTGCAGGAGAGGGAAAGGGCTTGCGTGTGTAATAGCAATCCAGAAGGCAGTCGTGTAATACAGGCCAGAGGCTACTCCTGGGAAGGAGGAAGGGAATTGTCTGCTCTTTTGCAGTTCTTACCTCCTCTCTGCTTGGAGGAAGCTGGTGCTGGGGGAAGGGAGGCTGGAGGAAGCGCTGGCATGTGGCCTACCCAGGAGGGAGCAACCCGAAGACCTTTGCTTTTCTCACTTGTTAGTTCGGCAGAGATCTTGGTATGATCGGTTACATCCGTAATTCATCTCTGTCTGGGCTAATAGTTCTGTCTAGGGTTGCATATCCCTAACCCTTCCATTTTTATCTGTCTTTAAGTTAAGATCTGTGACCGGTAAACCTCCCTGTCAAGGGTGTGCAAAGGGGGGTGTTTTCTTTCCCTGTCTGTGCTAGTTTGCAGGGTTGTTTCAGTTTTATGACCCAAACTAGCGTTCAGGTGTGATATTTCCGTGAAACTTGATGCTTGTCCTTACGTAGTGTGATTGTCAGGTTCCATCACACCCGTCAAACGCTTGGCGCTGGGACATCTCAGGGGCTTAATTTTGCTTTGTTGTCAGCACTGAAATATTATTTAGTCCTGCAGACCATTATTATCTACTGAGTCCTTCCCAGTTTACACAAATTGCAGAGAATTGAATGCTAATGCAGCTTTCCAGACTCTTACACTACTGAGTCCGGGAAGTAGGATATAACTTGTGGATGTATTATTTTGCCTAGATATCTCTTCTGGATAAATACAGCTTTTTTTAATATCAGTCTCCTGTATGTGTCATCCCATAGTTGCAGCTTCACCACTGACGATGGTATCTGAAGCAACCTGAGAAATACTCAGGACAGACAGGAAATAACTGCTTTTCCCATTTCCTTACAGGCAATATTTTAATTCCCCTCACGATTTTTATATGAATTCCATCAGCAGACCACATTTCTTGGATACAAACTATGCATCTGTGGACCCCACTGACTTCTTACCAAAAAATGGTGATTTTCCTCAGGTAAGTACATAGCTACTTAATGGCTTTGGGGGAGAACGGTACTTTATGGTGATGGGTTTTATTTTTCAGTATTGCCTTATTGAGGGGAAAGGAAGAGATGGGCAATATCTTAAATTTGTCCAGCACCTGCTAGGAATTGTGTGCAATTGGGATAGGTTCTCTGACAACAGCAATTCAGAAGCTATCCATTGGCTTGGTAGCAGCTTATCTGTGGTAAAATTCCTTCTGTCTTTTAAAGTGATGTTTAACATAAACACTGAAAGTGCATGGGAGAATCCAGTTTGCAGGAGGGTATAGGTAAGTGTGAATTTGAACATGCTTCAGACAGTTAAATCATTTTCCTCCTGAAACACTCTTCACTCGCATACGTTGCCTGTGCTTTCTCACTGATTACAAGTGGTGGATTCCTGAACAGTGAATATTTAGGGATTACATCAACTCAGTGCCTAGCGAAGTGAGATTGTAGCCCGTTCATTTTTTGCAGAGCTGAAGTGTGGGAGGAATGAAGTCACCCTGGTTCGTTTGGCATCTCTAGGGATCAAGAGGCATCCTCACCTCAGGGATCTCTCTGGGTGGGAAGGAGCTCTTTCCATGGAGTTTTTGAAATGTTGCACTGGTTTTTGGCAACATCTCATGATAGGATTGGTCAGTAAAGACTGGAAAGCAGCTGACATGATAGAGCTGACTTGGAATAAAGAAGGGACTAGCTATATCCATTCTAGGAGTTAATATAGACATTATCAGTGTCTGGCTGTGTATGTTCTTTGCATTAGGGTTTCCCCCAGCATCTGAAGAGACATAGTGAGTAAAGCTGCAGAATGTTACCCTGCTTTGACCTGTCAAGGCAACAGCCAAACTGAATGAACTCCCTACTCTCAGCTCTCCTACCTCAGTAAGTCACTGTTCTGGTTATCTGGGAAGCACGCAGGTGCCAGATGCGGTCCAGCGTCCTGCCTCAGGTAGGCAAAGGGCACAGCCCGCCGTGCTTCAAAACCCTGCGGGAAGCAGCCAAGGGGGAGGAGTGCAGACAGAGTTACAGAGCACCCCTTTACTTCCAGCCCCTGACTTGTGTCCTGAACAGTTGTTTGAGCACGACTCTCCCATCAGACAAGAGACACGAGGAGGAGCAGGGCTGTGGCAGTGCTCAGGGACGGGCACATGCTTCAAGCCATGTGCAGAATAGCTTTTTCAGTTAGACAGTGCTACAGGGAGCTTACATTAGAAATTAGTGATTGATTTTTTTTTGGTGTTTTGTATGCTTAAGGTCTTCTAATTGAGACCTGATTCACAGGTTGGTTGGGGGCTCATCACTTGCTGACAGATTGGACCTTTAAGCCTCAGGGGTGCTTGGAGGGTCTCAAAGGAACCTTTAAGGTGTGCAAAATCATGGGCTCTCTTCAGAATCTTCATCTATGTTATCTGTAAGTCAAACTTGTTTCACTAAAAGTATTATTTTTTTCTGGTCACAAAGTAGCTTACCGTCAGAGCCAAGCTTCCTCTGAGTCTGGGAACTGGCTAATCTGAACATCAGTTGTGTGCTTCAGGTTTGTGACTTGGTGTGATAGATAAGCACAAGGGGCACTGTTTGGGTGTTGTGTGAGATGGAGCCGAGTTTGTTGTTTTCCCCCCTTCTGTGTTCAGGTGAAGATTGGCCTTTTCTGGATGTTTCACTATTAATTATAAGCATGCCTTACGAGGTAGCCCTAAGTTGCTGAAAACAGGGCAGGAGAGACATGAGGATAAACTGGGGCAGTACAGATGTACTACGTGCTAGCATCATGCTTTGACACACCGAGAAGTACTTCAGCAGGCCCCATTAAGCTGCCCTGCACTTTTGAATATATTTTATTTTCGGTAACTGCTGAATGTCAAGACATATGTATAAACAGAAACTTTCCTTCGTAATCTGTCTCTTCTTCCTGCATGATTCATTAATTGATGCATCAGCAAATTGATGCATTTCCCCTCTTCTTGAAGGGGATATGTTAATTCCCCCTAATTGTGCTTTTATTTTCTTGGCATGGCTAAAGAGAGGTTTTGAACCTCCTTGGGGCTCCGATTTCTGCAGGTTTGGATTTATGTATGCTGGGGATTTGTGCCTTTTGAGGTGAGCCGCTGGTGCGGTAGTCCAAATTCAACTCCCTGAGCAAAGCTGCTGGGGTTGCCTCATGTTAGTGACTTGCCTGACGCAGCGGATCTGGTCAGTCACCAGTAGCTGTTGACCAGAGTCTTCTAACTGGATAAAACCAGATAAGTAAATGAATCGAAGCAGCATTGATCTTTGCCTCCTGCAGAATTAATTGCAGGGGGAATGAGACAGAAATGTGATCTCATCAACTTGTGGAAGCCATTTAACGGGCTGCAATGGGAAGAGGGAGAGGGGTCCTCTCCATAGGTCTCAGCTTGCAGGTCTGGTGCAGTTAGGCTGATGGGTTTAACGGGAAAAGGGTTTAATTATTTCTTATGTATTTTCTAGTATCTAAGTGGTCAGTCAGCTTCCTTCCCCTGCTACATCACGGAAATTGATCTCAGCCAGCTTGGAAGAGCAGATTTTTGGAGATTCTTTGTGAAAAGGAGATGCTTCTTTGTGTTGGCTGGGTGATAAAAGAGCAGGAGGGCTCTGTGACAAACTAGACATAACTGACCTCAAATGATTTCCAGAACAAGAAATAATTCTTGTGCCACTCTCATCCTTTTGGAGAGGAAGTGACAGATGGGAGTGAGGTGATTGTAGGCAGTTACGATTTCGCTTGGACCCTTTCTTTCCAAGCCAACTGTTGTGAGACTGCACCTATTACAATGTGCTTGCAAGTGTTCTTCTGCTTCAAGTATAGAAACAGTGAAGTGTCTGCCTCTGAATCCAGCGCAGCCAAGGCAGTTCTTTTACTCAGGTATTGTACCACGTAATAGCAGGTAGTGCTATGTACATTCCCACGAGGAACAGAGCATTTTTATGGGTGCTTTTCTGTCCTGTTTGGTGGCTGTAAGTCCGTGCACTGAGCATTACTGCTTGGGGCTTTCTGGAGATTCCCATGGATGACCCAAGGCAGTGATGTGTCACCCTGTGTGTTCTGAAACTGAGAAACACTGTATAAGACCTTTTGTTAGAGCTTTGTTTTCCAATCTGAAACTGATCTGGTCGAGTTTGTACCTCAGAGGGGGTGGTGTCTGTCTAGAGCTGCCGCAGGGCAGACGGACAGCGCTCGCCAGGTGTCTAGTGTGACAGTGCCCATCAGTGTGAAATAACACTAGTGGTGTGCTCTACTGTCTCTTGAAGAGGCGTTTCAGTCTTTAGTCATCCTCCAGCTCAAACGGCGTTTTCTGCTGAGGTACGGAGCCAGATCAGCCTTTCTGAACACTCAGCTCTTGACTTCTTTGAGCTTTCTGCAAGGTTTGCTCCTAGTGCTCTCACATATTAGAGTGCAATAAGCACGAACATGGAAATCCATTGATAAAACTTAGGGCTTTCTAAGCTACTAGTCATTGCTCATCCAGAGAAAAGCTGATGATTTTTTCACAGGAGCCAGGATTAGAGCCTGGATCTGGTAGAGCAGCAGGCACTTAACTGGAGGCAGTGCCATCAGTCTGGAGTCACCCAGGAGCGTCCTGGAGCTTTTACATCCCTTGCTTCAGCAATATTTTCCACTTTGCTGATTTCTTGCTGTCCCAGATGCCAAACTGTTAAATATTAACAATCTGCCTGGAAAGCTGAAACAGGCCATTCGGAAGGTGCGGGAGCAGCCTGGGTGGTTACATCTTTCCAGGTGACTGTATAGGAAAGTACCTATCTTTTCCATACTTGCCTAGTGCGGTGGTAGGAGTGGCAAGTCCCATTAAACTTTGTGCTGTTACGACCATGCCAAACAGAGGAGTGAAACCAAAGAGAGAACATGAGGAGTTTGCTGCATGCTTTGGTAAGAGATTCTTGATTAAATCTGTGGTCACTGGGCAGACAAGGTAGCACACAGATTGGGTGCTTCTGTGAGAACTTGTGCTGCCTTCATACGTGAATACAGATTATTCTCTTGTCTTTGCTCAGGTACCAAAATCCTATCTATGATAGTTCAACAGCATGGGAGAGCTTGCTATCCCCTTGGGTTACAGCCCTTTGTGTATCTCAGCAGCCTGCCAGTGCTTGGCTTTTGCATGCTGTCCGGCGGGGGGGGAGCAGAGGAAGGAGATGGAAGTGTCTGATCTGGAGTGAAGCTTTGTGATCCCTGTGTGTGACCTGACGGTGAATGCCGCCTCCCCAAAATGTACCTGCAGCCATTCTGGGCTGCAGCGGGACTCCAGCCTGGCCTCAGACTGCGTAGCCTGTAGGCAGTTTGTCTCCTTAAAGAGTTTTCCAGGAGTACTGAAAACAGATTTAAAAAGTCTAAAGAGCAAATGACTAATGATTCTGAGGTATTTGTGTAGTAAATACTTTCTGTTGGTGGCGATAATCGGAGGATTGTTCATGTGCCCTAGGGTTTGGGGGACTCGAGCGTTCGGAGAGTGGGAAGGCTGATCTGTTTTCCTCCAACACTGGCATTTGCTCCCCCCTGTCTTCCCTCCGTATTTTGTTTCAGAGGTCCTCAGCTGGACCTTCAGAGTGTAAAGCCTTTGCTGGCCGGAGGATGCCGTGAGGGGGAGATGCCACATTTCTTAATTGCTATGGGAATTTCTTTTTAGTTGAATCACTCACCGCTGCTGCTTGGGTCTGGGGAAGAGTGATTTCTGCGTGTATCGCAGCAGCCTCGCTGAGCGCCGTCTGCGTATTGGACAAGGTGCTTCATTTGCATGGTCAGAACAGCCCAATGTGAACTTGAACTTGGTTCCTCCGCAATATTTTTGTTTTCTGGCTTGCTCTTGGGTGATTCATCCTTGCCGGTCTATTGGCATCTTTATATAAACAAGTGGCTTAAACTGAGGTTTAGAAAATAGTTATATGAGGCCATACTGGGGTCTGATAGCATTTCTTGATCTTGGGAACTGTTGTCTTAAGCCAAAGTCTCTCCCCGCCCCTGTGGTGTCATCTCCTTATGGGAAAAGTCTACTGACTGCACACATGTCCTTAGAAATCAAAGTCCTGAAGAGAAGCAGATTTTGGTTTCCAATTCTTCCCTCGCTTTCTGCTGTTTATGCCTTCAGTCTCAGGTGCTGGTGAGTTGGAATCCAGTGCTTGCGTGCAGTAATTCTGCTGCAAAGGCATTTTTATCATATCAGTGCTATCTTGTGTTACTGATGGCAGGAGCTGTTAATTGCCACAGCAAAACACTAAATCCAGGAGGCTTTAACTTATACTTTGGCATCTGCTGTCCGTCAGCAGGTGTGTGTGTTGAGCTGTAGTCTGTCCCCAGAGCCTTATCATAAAAGCAGAGCAGCCTGTTCTAGAAAAGCATACCTGTCACGTAAATACTTGCTGCTCTTAGCCGCCACAGTTTGTTTTTTTTTTTTAAACTTCACTTTTCTATCCTGTTTAGAATTACTTAAAGCACGTGACTGTGCCCATTTCCTCTGAGCCTTTTGTTATCTAAAATGATCCTGCCTGTTTCTGGTAGTCAGTCTGTGTTTCCCTTTGCTTAACTTCATTTGACTTGCTCCTTGTGGCTATCCAGAACAGGACTTTTCTGAACGCACGGAGACCTCCTCTTCTGGCTTCATTTGCCGTAGGTTACACTGAAAAATAAGACCGCTCTTTTTGCAGTGAGGGTGAGCAGCTCCTGTTGAGCGTGGAAGGTGTGGACACAGCGGGTGTGCAAGGGGGCTCTGCAGAAGCTCCTTCCTTTTCTCCTCAGTGAAGCAGCTCTACGTACAAACACTTTGGCAGGAAACTCTGCTACCCTTATTAAAACTTGAGTTGTGCTTGGACTGGAGGAAGGAGGTCAGTCCAGACTGATTTAGCTTGTGGGGGCAGGGAGGAATTGGCTGCTCTTGGGTAGAGTCATTTGCAGTAATGCTGTAAAGATGCAGTTACAGCCTTGTTTGATCTGCTTGTGGTGTATGGGGGCTCTTGACCACATGTGTTAATCATAAACCAGCTCTCTTCGCTACCAGCCCCTTGCAATGTCCTATTAATCTTTCTTGTTAAAGGTGGGGGGGAGAAATTAACCTGCTTTTAAAAAAAGTATTAATTTTTAAAAGTGCTTCCATGCACAGAGGTGTGGTGATTTAAGAGAAATCAATGTAAGTTATTAAATTATATGAAAGACTTGGTTCTGACTGAAATGAAGAGTTTCCTGGAATAAGAAACGTCCTGGAACTTCCTATCGCTGTCCTGGAGTTATGTCTACAGGGAATACAGATATTAAAATCAAATTGAAGACAATTAACTGGCTCTGGTGCCTTTGAAGCATTTTACGAACAAGTTGCTTTACATGCTCATGTCTTTGTTTTTGCACTCCAGGGTTGGGGTTTTGGCTGACTTAATTACACTTTAAAAACACTTTCGGTGAGATACCGAACACTTCAGGCCTTGGTTTAGAAAAATAAAGGCTGTAATTCTAACGGCTCATCTGACCTAGTTACAGTAAGTATGGTGAAATTGTGTTGGTGATGACGGTGTGTGCTCCCCGGCAGGACGGCCGCGAGCGCAGTATTTGTGTGCTTGCCACTGCCCTGCTCTCGGCGTGAGCTCCTGCCTCGCTGTGGCTCACCGTGTGTAGGGTGCCTGGGTGGTGATACGCTTTGAGATGATCCGCCAGATAACACGGCCACGCACCCGCCTGAGCTCCCAACTTGGAGCTGAGCGAGTATTGCCGTCGGTGTACGAGGAGACAGTGGCATCAGCCTGGGCTGTCGGCACGTGTAAAGGGTTTGGCTGCTTCGGTTGTGAGCTGCGTGAAGGTGAGCTGTGCTGGAGCCAGGCACACCGGTAGCTGGTCAGTGTCTGTGTGCTGGGTTCACAGCGAAGGGCCAGAGCAGGCAGGTGTGTGCGGGTGCCGCAGCCCTTTCCTGAACTGCAGGGCTCAGACATCAGCACAGGATTCACCGGCCGAGCGCTCGGTTTGCTTTGATCGTCTGATTTAGCCAAGCTGAGCTGGTTATCGAGGAGGAGGGGACACATCTGGGATGCAGCTGACGTTATTCTAAAGCAACATCTCCTTTTGGTTGCATGAACTGTGCTTTAGGAGTAGATCTTTCCCTTCCATGTATAAGAGGAGCTCTTGGGACTATCTTAGGTGGAGATACCTGTGGTTAGGTGAGAGTAATTCTGCTTTTGAGGAATGATTTGTTGTCAGTTGTGCTTGGCTGCGGATTGCAGGAGCGAGCCAAGATGCCCATGGCCCTAGGGAGGGGATACAAGGGCCTGGAGGGCTTTGGCATCTCCCCTGTTCCAGACTCGTTAGTTTTCATCTGGGCAGGAGAGAAGGCACGGGAGGCGATGGAGAACTGCCTTCTGAAGTTCTTGGCAAGCACTGTTCTCTGCCTCCTCCCCTTCATAAAGCTAACAAAAGCGGGAAAAGTACTGGCCTGAAACATAGAGTGCTCTTAAAAAATGCTGGTAATGTAATTTAATAGCAGACCACTGGGAGATGTTTTAAAATAGATGCTTTAATTCAAAGCAGAATCGGTCTGAGTCAGTCTGATCGAGTGAGTTTCCCTGTCTCCAGTTCTGCTGGCGGTCACTGCGTGTCCTGATCCGTAATGCGCTCAAAACACCAGTGGTCCTACCACAGCAGTCCCTGTGAGAAATACTGCCTCTGACATGAACACCTTCTTCAGTCATTTTTCTTTCCCTGGCCTCCTATGTTCGTTATTCCCCGAGTCGCAGCATCTCGCTGCCTGCTGCCACGCACTGGTTTCCTCCAGCTTTCAGGATCACCTGCAAGAGTTTACTCTCTCGCTGGCTTTCCTTTATGCTTCACAAGCTGCCCTGGTTTCTCCTTAATTTAAGGCTCTCTGCACTCCCACCAGCATGGGAGATCCCCTCTGCGCTTGATCGGTGACAGGCTGTCTCCTGGTCCTCTCCCCATTCCTGAACAAGCAGCAGTTCCCTTCCAAATTTCCAGTCCTCAAGGGAGCTGTGTGCTGGCAGGGCTTGCTGATCCGAACACCCCCCCCTCACACACACGCTGAATTTCAGCTCTGCTTAGAAAATACCTGCCAGCTGCTTCGTTATCCTTGTTCTTAGTGGCTGTTTTAAAAATAAGCCATTTGTGGTCTCAGCTTGTCAAAGCCCCCCAGCGCAGTCACTCACCACGCACCTTGCTTTTGAAACTAGAGCAGAGGCTGCCCCGTGCGTGGCAGGAATGGCTCTTGGTTCTCGAAACAGCCAAAATGCAAAGCAAAGCCTTGCACCCAGCTGGGTGAAACCAGCTGTGTCATGGGAACAGGAAAAACAAGGCACGGTCTGTACAATACACCCTCTCCCATCTTTCATCCCTCTGAAAAAAAAAACCAGCGCTGTTAGGACAAACTGCATGTGCAGATATTCAGTACTCTTCCACCCTTTAGCTTCTCTTAGGCTTATTTTTCCAAGACACGTTGCTGCGATCTGATTATATATCGTAGTCACTGCTCAGGTATCGCTCCCGCGTGTGCAGCTGCCTGTTTGCATGGGATGGGTACCCAGCGGCTTGGCTTGCAGAGGCCTTCAGGGGCCTGATGGCTTTTTTCACAAGTGCCTCACCGGGTCGGGAAGCCGAGCCTGGAGCGTGCTTGGACGCATCTGAATATCCCATCTTTTGGCAGCTAAGTATTTCAGGAAATTCAGTCCCGAACTCTTGAGGGTGATGAGCTGCCAGGTCTTCTGTACAGGTGTGTTAGTCTATATTGATTTGTATCTGTGCTTTCCTAGAAGTTCAGCACATGCTTTCAAGAAACCATCAGCGCATTGAGGAAGCTGTCCTGTAGGTCAGTGATTAGGAGGTGGTAGAGGATGCTGTGAAGGTTACCCAACAAAGTCACGAACTGGGTTGTACAGTTCAGTTTTTGCTGGAAGACGGTAAGTCAAATTGATGTGAATGCCAGAATAATTCTGCTTTCCTGTCCCTGTCTGTCAGCATGTGTATTCATGAATGAATTGTGGAGAGCAGAAATGCTGTGGCATGCCTCCTCCCCTAGGACAGGTTGTTAAAATTCCAGGTGGCGGTTTCTCAGTGGGTTATCTTATCTTCTGTGATTATATTACTGCGGTCTTGCAAAATCAATTTAGCAGTCCTGGTTATCTATAACAATGTCATACGTCTTGCTTCCTTTTGGCAGTCCAGTTTTGCTGCCTACATTTTGCCCCGTTTGTCCACTAACAGGAAGAGGAAATAAACCACCTGCTTTTTTAAAGGTTGCATAAATAGAAAGACATTGGTAGTCTTAGGCAAGAGTTGGTGGTTTAATCAAGGTCACATAGCAAGGCAGTCACCAGCAAGTCACTAATTAAGACATTTAAAAAATGTATTTAGTCTCTTCACTTCAAACGTATCATTAATGCACCTATCCCAAGCTCCAGGGCACTACCAGCTAATTAAATACAATCAAATTCAGATAAAAGCAGCAGTGAAAACCCACTGCCTCTCTCCACCCCAAACCAGCTGCCCACAGAAACCAAACGCTTCATTTTTACCACAGTTCCTGCAGAATGCTGCTTCTGTAGCAGCACTCGTGTAACTGCTGCTCACAGCCTTCACCAGGAGGTGAAATGTGCTCTAATAACAGCAGCGATGCCCCAGCTCCTCCCGGGGCGAGGGCTGCTGGGGCTGCCCTTTCCTCGCTTTCTCTGACCGCGGCACCAGCATCCCTGGCTGTAGTCTGAGTGCCTGGGGAAAGGCATTTTTCTTTCCCATTTCCCTATTGAAAAAACCCTTCTGGACTAGGTGCTTTGCATGATGGAACATGGATCCTCATTATTAAGGGCTGTTAATGTATTAATCCCCGTGGAACCGCTGCGCTGCAGCTGATTGTGCCATGTACTCAGCTGCCCTTGGAAATGAGCCCTCTTGCGGGTTTGCCACCTGCGGGTGGTTTTCCAGCCCCGGGAACCAGTGTGTCTTTCTTGCAGGGGCCGGTCCTTCTTCCTCATCTGATGTCGTAAAGCAAAACTTACCCCCCTCCGGTTTGTCTCCCCTGATTCTCGGAGGGATTGGAGAGCACCTCATTTTCTGCTCTCATCTCTTGCAGGCCTGGTAGGGGCTTTGCTGTCTTTTGTCGCTCCAAAGTTTTGTTTTTTTGAGAAGTGCCTCGCAACGTGGGATTTTCCAGCAGTTCTCGGCACAAGGCCCCAAGAGCTCTTGCATCAGCCATGACAGCAGGCACCAAGCGCCAGCCCTAACGCAGAACAGCGACGAGCTGCGTTTCACTTGAAGCTGTGCCATGGTTGCGTGGAAAGACTTGGAGCGGGAACGGAGAGATCTGCAGCCAGCGCTCCTCTCCCCGTCCTCAGCGTGCGCATCTGCACTGCTGGGTTCGTGCTCTGCCGGGTTTGCTGGCCAGGTTGAGTCCCTCTCCCTGCCCTCCTCTGGCGGCACGGCTGCCCGAGAGCGTTTAGCAGCGAGCCTTGCCGAAGCTGCGCTCCCGGACGCGGAGCGGTGCCGCATCCAGCCCGGGTCTGAGCCGGAGCAGCCGAGCCCGCGGGAGCTGGGAGGGACTAACCCCGCAGCCAGAGCCCGGCACTGGTGCTGCCGCTGGCTGTGCTAGGGAAAAGCAAACGGGAACCTCTTGCACCCAAAGCAAACAGAAAAATTGTCATGGTTTTTCTGCAGGGCCGTGGGTACTCCGGCAAATTCACTTCTCCTTCAGCCTCGGGCTGTGTTGGAGCAGACTTTCCTTAGGCTTACGATGACCGAATCCCTTTCAGATGTCCCTTTTTTTGTGCCTTTTTCCCTTCCCCACCAGAAATGTTGCTTATTTCTGTTACCAAAACCGTTAAATAAAGTCAAAAGGGAAGGCCTTGGAAAAAGAAGGCAATGTTCCTGGACGCAGAAAAATCACAATGATCTAGAAAAGAAAGTTAAGAAAATGGCTACTCCTTTTTATTCTCTAATTGCAATATTTGGGGTGGGGCAGATACTGAAGACAAAAGAAAGCACGTGGCTCCTGGGGCGGGGGGAGCTGTGAATACTTTTCATAATCTTTTTCAGTTTGATTACCTCATCTGAGCCCCTGAAATCAGGAGGGCAGGAACCCCCAGCCCCAAAGCAGGGGCTGCTGTGGGGGAGACGCTGGTGTTGCCTTTGATGGACGGGGGTGGGATGAGCCAAGGGGGAGCCGGGCTCCTGCCCAGACCTCTCCTGCCCCGTGTCTGGCTGCGCCGCCGCGGAGCACGGCTTTGTTTACAGTGTATCTGTGGTTGAATTACACCACATACAGTAATTCTCATCGCATTGCCAGTAATTTCACTGACTTACCAAGCAGGCATCATTTCCTGAAAGTCAGCCCTTGTACTTAGAGGAAGTAAGAGCACTCTCCTTCATGACTAAACACTATATGCAAATTTCCACAGGCTTAGGACAGACGCACTGTATGGCTGTCCTTCTTTCCTCCATTTTCATTCCTTTCTTCTGCATGTTAATTTTTAAAAACCCTTGATGAGCTCTCTTCCTGGCTGTTGCTGCTGTCGCGGTCATGAATGAAGACCTTTCTCCATTATATACTGAAAAATCTCACCTTACTGCTTCATCCACGTCCTGCTCTGCCGACAGCAAGCTGAATGCTGTTTTAAAATGTCCCAAATGCAGTTCTGGCTAAAGTTCCCATCTCTCTACAAGGTAATGCCTGATTTTTCTTTTTTTTCCCTCCTCCTTGGAATTCCCGGTGTGTTTTGTTCGCGAGGGTAGCCAGCTCCAGCTGCTCCCCCAGGCTTGTGTGTCCCCTGTAATTTTTGCAATGGCAGCAGAGGTTTAGGGGTGACAACTCTTGATGCAGGGCAGGGGGAGCAGATTTACTGTGCTGAAAATGTGATTTGTATGTTGCTGAAATGTGTGGTGCTTGAAGACCGCTCCTGTCCGTTAGAACTTGGTCACTAACTGCGAAACTTGGAGGAAGAGGAGCTGTGTGGAGAATTGATCGGTGTGTTTATGTAGTTGTGATGGCTTTCAGGAGTTTTATTTTTAAACCAGATGCTGGGTACAGAAAAGCAAGGGAACCGCTTGCCAGCCAGAGCACTGAACCCTTAAGGCTGCAAGTTTATTGCCCCATATTTAGAAAGACTTTTGGTTTTGGCATCTAAAAGATTTTCTTTTAGTGATCGACTGCTTACATTGCAGCTGTTAATTCTTGATTCTGTCTTTCCTGAAACATAATTTGCTTAATCTGTGATTTTTGAGACACCAAATCTTTCTTGTCTGGCAGTGTAGCTTTGTTTGTGTATGAATGTTTGTGTGTGCCTGTGTGTAGATGTGTTTTTTTTTAAAAACCCTATCAGCTGTGTGCTATGTAGCGGAGTAATCGATACTTGCTGTGCAGAAGGAGTATTTGTTTCCTCTGTGTCTGGATTGTGAGCAAATAAACCATTTATACTGATGGCTTGATGGCCAAAAATATTTTTAGGATGCATACTCCTTCTGTATTTAGACTTCACCTGTTCTTTCATTATTTTTAACAAAGACTTTGTTTTGGCTAAAGGAACTGAGCTGTTTCCAGTGGCCGGGAGAGAGAGGTTAAGCATTTGGGTTGTTTTATCCTGATTTTTTTTCTGATCTTTTCTAGGGAGTTAATTTTTGGTTTTGATAACTTTTCTGTTTTGTGATAATGATAGAAATAGCGTGCCATAGTAGCATCCACTGGCAATTCATTTGTACTTACGGTTTAGAAGCCCAGCAAATCATTATCATTGATTTATCAAGTTACTCACTAGAGCATCTTCTGATATGAAGACCAGACAATGATTTGTGATCCTCTATCTCCTGTTCTATCTAGTATGTTGATGTTATTTCAACTTCAGTGTGAAAAAAGAACATGCTGGCCAGACCCGTAGCCAGCAGCTGTGCATAGCCCCTGCATCGGCTGGATGTTGACCCCTTATAAAATTCTCCATTAAGTGGTCACCCTGCTGTAAGGGAATCACCCGTTCCCCATTTTATAGTGGGCTTCTATAAACCTCATCTCTGACTCGAGCAGTTAGTTCTGAACCGTGTTTTCACAGCAGACTTCGAGGTCTCTGTGTCTGTCCTTCTGTAACGGGAGAAACTGGGAAAAGCCTGTGCTGTGAGGCGCAGCGCTCGGGGTTGAGATCTTCAAGCTAGCATTTCTCCCAGGTGTTCGCTGTCCTGGTGCAGAGGGGCGTTTAACAAAGCAGGCTGAAGAGATGGAGGCAAAGCAGGTCTGCCAGCCCCCTGCGGTAAAATTCTCCTACCAGTGATGATCTGCAATGTGCTATCTGGATTTTGGTTGCAGGCTATGCTAAATTGGAAGTGTGGGGGGGAACCAAAACCAACCAACCAAACAAAAAACCCCCCAAAACAAACCCCCCAAAACAAATAGCCTAATTCCAGAAATAAGATTTACGTAGAGAATGGTTGCAGAATAGCATTTGAAATAAAGATCCTGCCTTGTGGGATAACTTCCATCTGTTGCAGAAATTGGACTTCCACTGAAACATAAAATAAGTGCTATTACTGTAAAAACCTCTTATTTCCAATGAGAAAATTTTAAAATTCTTATTAATCAGTCTTAAACAGGGACAAAATAACTCGCTTTGAATCCTGACGACTGAGACGGGTGACCTCTCTGGAGTGATTTCTCTGAGCAGCTTCTCAAGCACGTCAGACCATTTGAAAAGCAGAAGCAGCGCTTTCCAGATCTGGGAGCTGGCCCTGCAGTCCCTCCGCTCGGTTCATCGCCCCTTTCCAGTGCTTGCTGCACCTGTAGCCTCCTCACTCTTCATGGTTTCTTGAGCCGTCTCTTCTACCCCCAACGCCTTCATCTCCTTTTCGGCTTCTTCTGTCTGTGCGTTGGGGGCTCAGCACCTTTTGGCTGAGGGTCTCTCCTGGCTGGGATCAGCTGTAACCGGTATCATCAGTGGGTCTGACAGTGGCTTCATCCCGTTGAGGAAAGGAGTCTTTTGGCTCACTGTTATTTCATGAGTCCACGATTTAGGTCATGATCCTTCCTTTCCCTTGAGGAGACTAAGGTGGCTGCTCCTGTTTGCTCTGTAGAAACCCGTGGAGTAATTAGTCAAGGCATGGTTTATAATGGCACAGGTTGTAGTTACCAGTATGGCACTGTATTAAACAATTACACTGCAGTTTGTATATAAGCTAGTCTAATTTACTGGGGTTGCACCATAAGCTCTTCAGGGCGGGGATCTAAGACGTTACTAGTTTTAGTGCTCTTTAGATAATGTAATTAGGTAAGACAAATGGGAGACTCTGAAAGTTTGTGACTAATGCCTCATAATACTGCAAGAGGATGGGCTCACTGAAGTAATTTCCAGGGCTAATATTATCCTCCCTCTGACTGGGAGGCTGATCTCCTCTTCCCCGTTTCAGCCCGGTGCCCCGAGCAGAGGGAGCAGTGGTGGAGCTGGTGGGGCTGGAGCCTTTGCTGGGGGATTGAAGGGGCTGGGGTCAGGAGGGCGGAGGGCGCTTGCCGGGGTACCTCGGGTTGCGTTACAGTGCTTTCACACGTCCCGTTGCTATTCCAGCCCGGCACTTTCCTCTCTTCGGGACCCTAATGGGCGATGGCCTCTCTAGTCTGCTCTACAGCCTTCTTGTTGCCATGCCTATGTGTTTGCAGACGTTTCCTCCTGAACTGACTTCTGTCAGTGATATTTGCAAATTAATAAAACCTGCACAGAAGTGTCTCACCGTAGCTCAGCGGTGAGACCGGGTGGGGATCTGAGACCATCCAGCTCCTTGAGATGATGCTGCTGCTGCTGTCCCTGGGTGGTGAAGCCCTCAAGTGAAGTGCTGTCAGTTAAATGCCAAAGTGGATCCATGTGACAAAGTTTTTCATAATGAAAAGAAAAAACAAAAAAACCCTGGCTAGACAAAGCTGGGTTTGCCTTGCAACTCCAGCCTTTTGTTTAGCTCTTTCTCGCCTGTAGTGTGGTATCTCACAGGCCTGCCTGTCCTTGAGAGAGGAAAAACGTGCTTCTCCTCTCAGCATGCAGATTATAATAAATGCCTTTCATCTTTTAGATTTCATGTCAAGGATGATGATGTCTCCTCTTGCTTGTTATGAATAGGAACTAGTTCTTGCACCTCCTCATGTGAGCTGAGCTCTGAGGGCTTGTTGGGAGCCATCGTGTGACGTGTGCGAGGTGGCCAGGCCCGAGGTGTGCTTTTTTTTAGTTTTGCATTCAGGATCTCCCCAGGCACCTCTGAAAAGTAGCACGTCTGCGTCTCGGGACCAGCTGCTTAACCAGCCGTTGTTGACTGCCTGTGGACAAAGCACTTGTACCGCCACGGATTTCGGGTGGGAGCGTTGCAGTTCCAGGTCCATCTCAGGAGCTGTTTGTGTCACTGTGTTGTGGTGGGTACTCAAAGAAGATAATAGCTGTTGCTTCTAGTGCTGGGCTTTGAAAGAAACTACTTCAAAGCAACTCTTATGAGCCTCTTGATATCAGTCTGTATTTATCCTCTGTGTAGTATCTGGACTGTCAGACACCCTAAGTGGAGTTTCCAGCTGCTTCGGGTCCTCTGACTGCTGCGTAAGTCCAGCGTATCAGGTACCAGAGCAGATGGGTGAAGGAGCAGTCCCTCTGCCTGTCCATCTCTCTCTCCCTCCTTTCTGGGAATGGCCAGAAGAGTTGCTACAAAATTGATCTAAACTGTTTTATACCAGGCATAATATGAGAGAGTAGTATCAGGTGAATTGTTAAACTCTCTTCCTAAGCCCAGGTGTCAATGCTCTCTGCTTTACCCATGTCCCGGTTGGATCTGAAGAGGTGTGGTAACACAGGAGTGTAGATCGCGGTGATAGTCCAGAGGCTGTTGAACTCCTGCAGTGCTTGTTCTTGGGATCTTGAGTCCAGAGGAAGAAGCAGAAGGGTGGTGAGGACAGCAAGGGGAGATGATGGCTTGTTTCAGCAGCGCAGTGGTTCGAGGTAATTGGCAAGTGTCTCTGCAGAGGACTGGAAGGTTGAGAGAGGCTACAGACCTTGGGAGGTGGGAGTTAATGGGGGAAAAAAAACCCTCAACAGCATGAACAATGTTAGCTTGAATCCCACATATACTGCCCGTACAGTACTCTAGACCAGGAGCTTAAGGCTGTGGGAGGTAGACAGGCAGGTTCCTGCAGGATGCACAAAGCACTTGCTCTGGCCAAGAAATGCCATATTTACCCAAGTGTTTTCCTGCTCTCTCAAGTGTGAAAGAGGGCCCCATTTCCAGAGATCACTTAATTCCGAGATGATAAATCTAGGTGCCTGCTTCAGTCTCTGAAAAGCCTTGGTTTCTGGGTAATCCTAAAATAGCCACAGAAATATCAAGAGTAAGCTGCACAGGAAACGCTGCCCATCTGCTGTTGGGCTGACAGCAGCGGTGTCACACATGAGCACAAGTACCCGGTGCTAGCAGGAGGGTGTCCCGCATAGCAGTAGTGCCCTGGTAGCACCACCTAACAAACAGCCCTTTCTCCTTGAGCCTTTGGGTCCCCCCCCCAGTTGTTTTTTGACGAATACAAACTTTACGCGTCATGCCTGCAATCGCTGTTACTGCTTGCCTTCGCTTCAGTGCATCGGTGCTCTCGCACAGCTGCCAGTGCCTGCACCTATGGCTTCGGAGTAGCGACTGTCGTCTTGGGTGCCAAACGAGACATTTCTGGGAAGGTGGTGAAGGGAACGTGTCCCGATGGTTTTAAACACTGCAAAAACATAACTTTTGATAGCAATCTGGAGGGAGTCTGACCCAACTCTTGGCCTGAAGCCCTTAGGAATAGTGCAAGCAGGCTCAGCTGTTCATGATTTTATGTCAGGCAGGACTAAGTGACTTTTAAAAAATCCTTGGCTGCCTTTCTGCCTTGTAGTAGGAAATTGGCCCTTAACTGGAAATGAACAGCGATTTCTCCTCATATCAGACACTGTGGCTCTCCTGGCAGCCACGCTGCAGTATTATCACACTCATTTGGTTATCTGGCCTAGCAGAGAGCTTGAGCTGGCTGTGTGCTGACAAACCCGGCCCTTGTGAAGAACCAGAAAAATGATATGTGTTGGCAGAGTCCTATGGGGCACCAAGAAAGACCTGTTGGTCTGTCTGCATATTCCTTTGGGACAGCGGCACGTCACCAGCAGGACCTGTGTGCTGGAGCTTGGTGTTTCGAAGTACGTTGCTCTTCAGTAAACAGCAGACAAAGTTTTTCTGCTCTGAAAAAGTTTGCAAGTGGTATTTGATGTGGAAGGAGAGCTGAGGTGATGTGATGGAGTCAGGGAAGGTGCAGTGGTCTGTGCCAGAGCTAAGGATGTAGAGTAAGAAGTGCTTTTTGGCTGTCGGTTCTTGCCACCTGAAATTTGAAAAACTAGACAAGGAATTGATGATAGGGAGGGGACTGAAGACTCCTTCTGAGCTAGAGTCAACGTGACTCAAACCAACATCATCACTGGGTTGGCACAAAATAAAACAATGGTAAGCCGTCTCAGCACAGGCACCAGAAAAAGAGCAAGGGCAGAGCCCGATCCTCGTCACTGAAGCACATTCCCTTCTTATCCGGACTGAGGCATGCCCTTGGGGAAAGGATTGGTAGATTTGCCAAGATTTATCTAGATGCAAATCCAGATGGCACTAGCACTCCTTTCCCCCTGCTCCTGGCAGCCTTGTTTGTGCAGAACCTGGGATGAGGAGACTAATTTTTTCCGAAGCCTCCAGGTATTGCTGTGTTATAAATTGCAGTTAAACAGCTGCATCATTATCAGGTGTAGCTGGTACTCTGTGGGCTTCTGTGCATGAATGAAATACTTGAGTCCTTTGGGTGTTAGGCTGAGGACTTTTCACCCCTCAGCAGTCTTTTTAATCAAATACAAAGTTGAGGTGACTGTCTTGTTCAGCACTCCTCTTTCTTCCACTCCTGTATGTGGAGATGTGCACAGTCTGAGTTAGTCTTGGATGTGTACCAGCACTTCTGTCCAGTCAATGTTCTTCCTGCTTTTTCAAGAAACTGAGATTTTAAAACAGCTGCTTAGAGCATGTCCTCGTTTACAAGTTAATTTCAAAGTTTTGTGGAGCATGAAGTAACAGAGCTGCTCATTTAACAGCAAGAAATTAAAACTTCCTGGGTGAGGAGGTGTGAGAAAGGAGCTCTCTGGTCTTCTCATCCTGCATCCTCTAACTGTGGTCATTTCTCCGTTTCAGGATTCTTCGTACCTCGATGAGCTCTCCAACAACAACTCCCTCTTCTCATCCCCTGCGGATTCCCTCTCTGACATTGCGGATCCTAAGGACTTCTTGCCTGCCGATAGTCTGAACCATGTGCCAACACTATGGGATGTAAACACGCCACAGCAGAACCAAATAGAGGTACGGGCTGCTCCTCTTCCATCCTCCCCATCAGACAGTAAATACCTCGGGCTTCATCCCGTGGTGTTTTCACCAAGAAATTAAGAAACTAACCCAACTCCCTACAGGGGTGAAGTTGCAGTATGATGATGATGTTTCGTTATTACCAACTTCACTTGGGGGAGGGAAGGGGTGAAGTGATTACATGTACTTTAGTCTCCTGGAAGCAGGAGAGAACCCGGACATCCTCAAAGGGATACACGCACTCTTTCAGAGCGTGGTGCAGGCACTAGCTCTTTCTTCTGACAGCCGTGGCAGGTGGGTGCGTCAGGAGGAAGATGTGTCCCTGAAACAGTCAGCAGGTCCAGAGTGGCCTGCGACAAGGCGCTCAGGAGTGCTGAAGAGATGGACACAAGGAAAAACACAGTGACATAGATCATCAGTTGTCCCCAGCAGCAGCCACCACCATTTGTTTATTCTCCTTGGCAAATATTTTAGTAACAATGACTAAAAAACAGACTCTGTTTCAACTTGAGACTAACCATTTGTGTTTACTTTGTGAGTCCAAGTCCCTGCAAGCTTTTACAACTCTGAGTTTTCCTGGGCGTGTGATCTCCCGGCAGTCCCACAGCAACATGTGGTTCTGTGCATTTTTACCAGCCTTCTGCCATCTGTTTTCCCTCATCTGTTGGGACTGATTACTCACTGTTGCACAGCCTGGTATCAGTCACTACGGGTAGCCACCGGCTTTGGTTGTTGGTGGAACTGATATTATACAGATCTGCTGAATCTCTAGATCTCAGCTCTCACAGTGGACGCCCAGCCGTGCAGTAGTTTTCCTTTGTAGCTCATTGTCTTATGAAGATTGTGGGGGAAAAACACTCAACGTGAATGCCCCAGAAGGCAATCTGGCATGCCTGTGCTTTAGTCACTGTTGTATTTTGAGGTTCTGTCGTGTTTTTAGAGGCTGCATTTTGCAGTTAGTAGCATGTCTGACTGTATTTCCATGATGAACGCTGGCTGTTTGTCACAGCTTGGAAATGAGAGTCTCGGCGGCAGTTCTGCTTTAAAATGGTGCTGCTGTGTGGCTCAGTGACAGGTTGGCATTGAAGGAGCGTGGCTTGGTGGTGAGGGTGCTGGCCTGGGGCTTGGGTAATCAAAGCTCCTGTCTGCCTTAGACTTCCTGTGAGATCTTAGGCCATTCATGCAGATCCTCAAATCAGACACCTGAGCTCTTGCTGAAATCAGTGAGATTTGATCACCTTTACAGACCTTTGCAGCGTCTGCTTGGGCCTCAGCGTGTCTGTAATTGGAGGCAGAGGATACCACTGCCCTCCTTCCCGTGGATAAATGTGTTACAGATCAAGGGCCACGCCGCTGCGCTGGCAGCGAGGGCTGCACGGGCAATCTGCATGCAGCCTGGTAACTTGGACCAGTTTGAACTTGAAGTTTGAGACAGCAGGAAGAGAGCTGAGCTATTTGAACCGAAGAAACGGCTGAAGACATCACAGGCTTGTAAACTGGGTGATTAAAAAAAGCTAGAAAACAGATACATCCCCCAAGACAGAGAAGGCATGTGCCTTATTACTCCTAGCCTCCTATTATTATTGGTTTTTTGTATAGTAGCCTAAATCACTACAGAAACAGTTCTGTGGTGTCCTGTTTCTAAACATGTGAAATCTGGTCGAGATACTCGATGCCTAAAAAAGCTTGTAGTTTTGTGACTGTGGAGTATAGAGCAAAAAACTTACCGGGAAAAGCTGTTCTAAACCCAGTGTAAAGAATGCAAGTGAGAAACAAATATGTGTCATGTAAGTGTGAGACTAACTTGTCCGACCGTAGCAGAGCAGCCGTCTCCAGCCTCGTTGCATGCTGTTCTTCACGTCCTCCCCTCGCCCCTTGTTGTTCTGCAGAGCACTTAGGTTCAGATAAGGCCAATTAACGCCCTGGAATTCCATTTATAAACGACTTCCTTTTGAAAAGAACCTCTAGCTATTTTAAAAGTTGTCTTATCTGTGTTTTCTGAATACAGAGGTGGTTGGGGGGTGGGTTTGGTTGCTTTTTTTGGTGGTTTGTTGTTTGTTTGTTTTTTTTAACTGAGTTTGACATTTCGTGATGAGGTGTCAGTTAAGTACGTCCTAGTCAGGAGATTTCAGTTTCATTTTTGCATGGGAGGTGGTAACTCACAGGACACTAGGTAAATGGATTGTCACATTGACTCATGATTGGCAACTGTTTTATAACCTGAATTTCAGATATGCTTTTTTGTGTTGTTGTTAAAGGAGGCAAACAAATGATCTGTTGCAAAATCTCGAGGCAGTGCTGAAGAAAAGGTTCCTTACTGTAACATTCAGTACGGGACGGAGACTTTGCTGATATCCTGCACCAATATACAAGCAATTTAGATAACCTTTCCCCCTCCCTTCCCACATCATTACACCACCATCATTTTCCATAAAATTGCAGGAATTTTGGCTTCTGAGCAGCCAGAGCAGTTCTTAAGCTGCAGTACAGAACTGGACATCGGTCACGTTACACCGTATGTAACCCAGGCGAATTCAGTCCTAATCCGTTCGGATACAGTACATCCAGCCAGTTGTAGCTGTGTAGTCAGCTTTTACCCAGGAGCAATGGCCAGCCTTGCACTGTGTTGTCAGGACAGTAGTTAATTTACTGAGACAGAATTTCAGTCTCAGATATTCAGGCGGAGCAGAAACGGCAATCTCTAAACAGCTCTGATACGTGGGACATCTCGTAAGTGAAGCTGGATGCGTCCCACGTGTGGGACCCACATACAGCTCCCAGGTACAGGAACGGCCTTGTACCTTGTCCTCTTTGAAAAAGGAAAAAAAAAAATGAACTGTCATCTGTTGTGTAGCAATTTGAAGATACGGTGTGGAAAAGACTATATCCATATTTTAGCTTCTTTCTATCAGCTGTCACTAGCACTGGGGAAATGCGTTTACAGAAAGGGGGACAGAGCAAAATTGGAGAAAAGCATCACAGTGAGACTGCGCAATGCTGAACATTTCAAGCTCACTAAGAAACCCTTATCTCAAGTGCCCAGTGCTGAGGCTTTAGGTGGAGTGTTTGTGATTGAAGAGGAAATGGCTGGGTGCAGAGCTGCCTTCGGGTGCCCGTGCAGAGCGCGCTGTTATCCATAAAGAAAGGAGACGTATATAATGTGATGGCTCTGTTTATCATTTCAGGAATGGGCATGGAGGGAAGAGCTACTACACTGTTAAATATTTGCAGGAGTTAGCAGATAAAACACGCTTGCTTCATTTGTAATGAAGTTCTGAAATACCTTTTAAAAATAGTTCACGTAATCCATTGTGTTTTCTCACAACCTTCTCACGAGTTCACAGTGTTTTTAAGATTGGGGAAGCAAAGCCCTGCCTCTGAAGCCTGTAGCTAGAATTTTTGTGAGCTGCTGATGTAGTTTTTTCGGTCGAACTCATTCACAGCACTTTAAAAATGTGAACACCCTCCTCCTAGTTCAATATATAGGGAACGAGTTTATGCAGAGGGGAGTTGGCTTGTCAGCCAGATGTGACTGTTTCTTTTCCCATGGAAGTCATGGCAAGATGGGGCAAAACGGAGAATAATGCAAAGAGGAAAAAAATGGAGTAAGACCGAGTCTTTGATTGTGCAGTTGTCAGTGGCTTCACTGAATGAGAGTCTCTCCTGCTTACATCCCAGTGTTCTCATGTATGCTGTGTACACCTCTTATGTTAATGTTCGTAGATAAGTAGCATAGAGGAAGGAGGAAATCAAACTGGGAGGTGAGCAAGAGTAGAGAAAGGAAGGAATTGTACAAGTTCGGTGTGGGGCAAGATGATATATCACCCACCATAGCTCCTGGTCCCACCTGGACTGCCCCTCACAGCATATTCTCAGCTATGCGGTTAGTTTTTCAGTGCTCCAAACAACCAAGGTTTCTGTCACTTCTTTTGCAATACCTGAGGTGAAATGCTGTGTGCCAAAGCCACGTTGCTGAGTTGGGATAGCAGGGATTTATACTTTGAAGATTGCGTGATGCAAAACCAGACCTGCATTAACTTTCCACTGCTAGAGCTGAGAGAAGCATGTCCTGCCGTTCCAGCAGATCTGGGCCTTTCTCTTGCCTAAGAATAAACTTTTATACTGAGCTCAGATTTGTAGGTGGAGATGTTTCACCTGCTCTCCAGATTTGTTGGCACTGAAAATAGCTCTTCTGTCCAGCTTCCTTCTGGTAATTCTGACTCAGGCTTCCAGTAATGGAGGGTGGTTTTTTTCTTTTTTTTTTTAAATTTAAAAAAAGGAAATAATCGGAGTGTTTATGCATAAGAACTTCCCATCTTTCACTTCTGCTCGTGGAGCATGGGTCTTTTAGTAAGTCTGGCACTCTTCACAGCCTGTGAACTTGAAGTAGTGCTGCTTCTGGAATTGCTGATTGCTTTGGATGCCATGAGCTGCTGGCTTGACCTTTGTCACTGTCGGGAAATTCCAGTGCGATTTTGTTTGCATGGGGGCAGACAAAAAATCTCCTTGATTGTGCCTTCCCAGCTAGAACTGTCTTGGGAGCTCTCCTAGCTGGCTGCGGCGCAGCAGGCTGGATGGTCCAAAGCCATCATTAACTCTGAGACAGCAGTTGGTGCCTGGAGAGACCCGGCCAGCCCGTACGGCAGCCTGACCCCCACTGTCGCTGGCCTGCTGGGGGTCTCGGTGCGGGTCTCTGTAGTGGAGGTCCTCACCAGTGGAGGTCCTGGTCTCTGCAAGAGTGAGGTGAGCCTGAGGGGCAGCTGGAAGCGTGCAGACTTTGGTGGTCTCAGGCAAAGGATAGTGGTCCTCATTGCTGTCCTCAGGGCAGCTGTTAATTGGTGCTGACCCACGGGTTGTGTTCTGGTGCAGTTATCTAATTACTTTGAACAGTGGTTTTAATGCTAAAAACAAAATTGCAAAATCGTTAAGTAAATGCTTGCCTCAAGGGCAGTTTGTAAGAAGATGTGAAGTGTTGATTTAATGCTCGGTCCTTTCCCAGCGACAGCTTTTGGTTGCAATTTTGTTCGGTCTTTCCTAATCCCCCTGTTTAGATCTCCTCGGCTGTGCTCCAGTCTCCCCTTCTGGTCCCCAAAGTGATGCTGTTTCTCTTCCATTAGCAAATCCAACCCAGAGCTCTCAGTTGGACTCACCAGTTCAGAATAAAACACGTGATCCCACAAAGAGAATCTACACAGCTCCTTTTCACAAGGACCTGTCTTGTCGGGAACGGCAGAGCAGTTTTGTACAGAGCTCCCTTCGAAGCAAATGGGAAAACAGTGACTAACGTAACTGCTCCAGTGCAGAGCAAATCCAGTATTCCCATAATAAACTTCGATCAGGTCTTGACAGGGACTGCTGGCTTGTAAGAGTCCTTTGAAAGTGGCAACGTTTGCACAGGTAATCTGTTAGTGCTAATGGGAGGTGTATGAAAGGTGGGCTTATGCCTGAGATCTCGTGTTTAAAGGCAAAACATGCCATTTTGGGATGTCCCATCTTAATGCTGTGTAGTTTGGCGGCAGAAAGACTCCCATCCTGCAGGTGTGGGAGGACATGTGTCCCTGCAGGCTTTCATCACACGTGGGCACACGCACAAAATGTTCACACTTCTTGCAGGAATGTATTTACCTTGGTCAGTTATTCCCTCTGTGTGTTGACAAAGGCATGTATGGCATTTGCAAGATTTATTAGTTTCCAGAATTATTGCCCGGGGCTTTTCATTCACAAACAGAAAGTATTAAAGCCAACTGACAGCATCAGAGTGTAAGATCTGAGTACAGAGCACAAGTGTCTCTACTGTTGTCCTGTTTTCATACTTGTTGGGGATGGAGGGCTGAGGGTTAAGACTGCTTTCTCACCTGCACTCTTTCTGTTCCAGCTGTTCTCACCCAGCAGATCGTTCACTGGCTTAAACAGTTTGAATGACCATGTTCCTGCTGTCCCCAACACCCCGCTCCTCATAAGCTACCAGGTGAGAATGATGGTGGCTGCAGTAGGACTGGACCCCAGGCTCTTAACTTGGTAACGTCGCAGTGTGGAGGGGAGCAGTTCTGACCGTTTTCCCTTCAGAGGGAGTGAGACAAGAAAATCAGACACTGCCCTTTCCCAGAAGTGTCTTATGTTTCCCTTGGTGGAACCTCGCTACGTTAAAGAATTATTTGGGCTTTCTTTACAGCTAAACCAGCACTGTCTATAGAGGCTGCTCTTCCTGGAATTACATGGCTTTGCTTTATGCTGCTGAGTACCATGCTGAGTTTAAAGCTGGTCTGGGTCCCTTACTCAGGGCCAGATTAGAGCACAGCTGGGCAGAATTCATGCTAGCCCACAGCCTCTCTGAAAAGTGATGTAAACATCTTTCCCTAATTTGGTGTGGACTAGGCATTGAAAGTAGCTCTTAAAGCACTTGCTGGGCCCCCGGGGTGGGCTCTCACAGATGGTTTTTCTTGTGTTGCTGTAGTCTATAAATGAGATCAATTGTATTTGAAGGGTTTGTGAATTTGCATAGGGATGGTTTAAATGGTAGTTTCTGGCACTGTGTAGCACTGCGTGTGTCCGTAGTTCAGTGAGAACATTAACATTTGGTCAATGCTGTGTTTCTTTTCAGTCTCAGGCTCCTGCAGACGAGGAGGATGAAGGTGAGGAGGAAGAAACAGAAGAGTTGGGGCAAACAGAGACCTATGCAGAATATATACCTTCAAAGTGTGAGTGTCCTGCCACCGCATGAGTATGGGAAGTTCTGTTAACTCCATTGTGGACCAACCTAATTAACTGCTCCCTTATTTTCCTGTAAGCAGTATATGGTATTTGCTGTGGCACATCCCACGGATTTTTGTGATTTTCTAGAAAAACTTTACCGGTGTACTGATCCTTTGTTGGTGCTACGCTAATTTAACAGAGCACTTTTCTGTTGCTTGCTTTTGGGGGAGGCATGACTTGTTTTTGGCAATCTGAAATTTCAATGGAAGAAAAGAGTGAAGAGCAGGTGTCGGGCTTGTCTCTTCTGTTCCTGAGCAGAGGGCTACAGACTATTAATGAGAGGTCTGCAGTCCTTTTTGAGGTGCCCCGTGGGAGTGAAGATCTTGAGTTATCTGTTTTCTGTGTTGTCATTTAGCCAAGATTGGGAAGCACCACCCTGACCTCGTGGTTGAAACGAGCACTCTGTCCAGCGTCCCCCCACCCGACATCACCTACAGCCTTTCTCTGCCGTCCTCCGTTGCCGACAAAGGGTCACTCTCTGCACTACAGCTGGAAGCAATCATTTATGCCTGCCAGGTATGTGGCTCCACCTTGCCCAGCTTGCATGCCTTACACTAGAAAGAAACTACCTTTTGTGTGGACAGATGTTCAAGTGCGTTTTAAAATAACCTCTAATATAGGTGATGAAACTTCAGAAGCTTTGGCATATGGCACTTTAATGCCTTTTGAAAGGATTATTTGAAGCCGGGGACTTCTGTGGGGTCTGTTTCCCAAAGAGGCAAGATCTCTTGACTTTTGTTGCAGAGGGGAGTGCTTTAATGTTAGGGGTCTGGGGGCCTTTTCCGTGAACTGCCACTTGTGAGCTTGGCCATGACACTTGACCATTCCTGCTGTCGCTTATCTGAGCAGGAAATGCACTTGCATCGATGGGATATGTGAAAGGGTTAAGTGGTGCTCTTATAAGCTCACATGAAAGCTGCTAGTAACAGCAAATCCAGTTTAATTTCCAGTTCTGTTCTTGATTTTTCAGCAACATGAAGTTTTATTACCCAGTGGGCAGCGAGCTGGGTTCCTCATTGGGGACGGTGCTGGAGTTGGAAAGGGCAGGACAGTTGCAGGCATCATCTTTGAAAATTATCTTAAAGGGAGGAAAAAAGCTCTGTGGTAAGTTGTTTGGGTGTTTTTTTTTTCTCTTTTCCCGTAAGACCTTGGAGTTAGTTTGGATCTGGGAGTAAGGAATTCCTTAGTGCTGATGTTGGCTTTATAGTTGACTCATGCTGTGGCCTTTGGTAAGTCATTTCCACCTCTTTGTGCCTGTTTGCTGTCTGTGAAACGGGAGTATTTCCCCTACAGCGGTGATGGAGAATGAGTCACTATGAAATAGCAGATTATGTACTACTTGGAGTGCAATGTCAAGCCTATCCCCACTCTCTCTGAAGTCGGCGGAGGGGTATTCGTGGACTTCCCGGGTGCCAACTCAAGCCCCTAGAGTATGGAGTTTTACTGCAGAATACGCGCAGCTTGTTGTAAGTGGCAGACTGGAGCCTGCTGTAGGATCTTGCGTTGAGGTGTGTGGGCAGTTGGAAATGTGACGGTTTTGCACACCTACTATTGCTTTAGTCAGAGCTATTAATCACTGTGCATGCCCCGACTATCTCCTTAGGAGATAACCAGACCCACGTCTTGCTTTGCAGGTTCAGCGTCTCCAATGATCTCAAGTATGATGCTGAGAGGGACCTGAAGGACATCGAAGCCTCCCACATTCCTGTGCATGCTTTGAATAAGGTAGGGGAGAGAAGTTGTAATGGTGTAATCAGCCTACGGTAGCAGTTAGATGGATCCGCCTTAGCACGTAAAGCAGCAGTCGCTTCTGCCTCCGCGTGGCTGGTGGCATAGGCAGTAGCAGACAGCAAGCTGCTTGCTGTTCCCTTCTCTCAGCATGCTCTTCCCACTCTGGACTCTTGCTATTTTTGTACGCTCTGCAGGGCTGCACTGTGAGCACAGAGCTGTTTCCTGCAGGGAATGAGAAGTGTCTCCAGAAAAGTGCAAAGTACAGCAGGACTTGAACTTTTCTCGCCATTCTGAAGAGTCCTGCAGAGCAAACAGCTCCTGTTAGATGGGGCCGTGCTCTGCTCTCCTGGGCTAACGTTTCCCAGCGCTGGTTTCATGGAACTGCTTTTCAGAGCATGCGAGTAAGGGAGCACATGTAAATGCACAGATTGGTGCCTGGCAGGGGGCTGCAGACGCACAGTGCCGTGGCTGAGCACGTGGGCATTTCCCCCCCAGCTGAGCGAATCGGAGAATTTTCAGACTTTTTTCCAGTTATTCAGTGATGAGGATGAAGTCTTTCTCAAAAGAAACGACCGGCAGTTGCGTAGTGGCTATTCACAGGGCTCTTCGTAGCCTGTGCTTTAGTCTCTTGTCCAGTGCATCAGCCTTGTCCAGGCTTGTGTTTGCCACACCGCCGGCCAGTTCACTGAAACACTCCCCTCTGGTTTTTAATGGTGTTGAACAACCAGCTCGTACGAAGCCAATGGAAACCACATGTGTTCGACACCTCTGAATGCACTCTATTAAAAGACTGAAAGGGATGTTTGTTTTCAGACCAAAAAGGCTTTAAATGGAACTTTCTTCAGATTGGGACCATGGGTTTTTTCCCCTACCTTTTATTTCATTACAGGTGGGACCTATGACAGTAAGATCAGCAACAATCTCACCTGGTCAAAGAGAAAATTATTTTCTAGAAGTAATTAAAATGGATGGGAGGGTTCAAAACAATTAAATATTCTAAACTGTTGCTTAAAAAAAATGAAGTGACTTCAGCTGGCCAGAAAACTGAAATCCTAGCGTGGCCTCCACATTTCACTGCGTGCATCCAGATGTGCTGACAGATTGGCTAGTGGAACTTGTCCAGACATTTAAAGTCCCTGTCATCACCGTATCTCAGTGCCAAATAGAAGTGCTAAAGACGTCAGCTACCAACAGTCTTTTGTCTGTTCTGCTCTCAGATTGGGTTTTGTTCTTGGAGGCAGGAGCATGTGTCCTGCACAGTCAGCGGTATTGATTGTGGGCAAAGAATGGGCGCGACATACTGGGGACCAGCACCGTCAGTGTGTGTGCTCTTGTTCTTCCTTTCTGCAGATTAAATATGGTGACACAGCTACCTCAGAAGGAGTCCTCTTTGCCACTTATTCTGCGCTGATTGGTGAAAGCCAGGCAGGCGGGCAGCACAGGACACGCTTAAAACAAATTTTGGACTGGTGCAGGGAAAATTTTGATGGAGTTGTATCCTTTAAAAAAACAAAACAAAACAAAACCAGAGAAAGAGAAGAATTGCATGCTTGTGATTGTACTTCACCAAGGAACAAAGAGCTTGGGGCCATCTGAAGTCACTGGGAGCAGCTGTGCCGAGCAGCCTGGTGCCTGCGGTAGATATTTAAATGCTGTAAGCACATGCATCCCCCCACGCTCCTCTCTCCTCCTTCGAAGGCTGCAGTGTTAATGGGAGGAGGAGAGGAACGCAGCTGGGATTAACCTTTTCAGCATTCTTCTCCCTCAGCAATACAAGACAAGACACACCTTGGAAGTGAAGGGAGAGGGAGGGGGAAATGACTTCGGGCTCTGAGGAGCAGAGGACTAGGCAAAACCAACAGATTTCATGCAGTGTGGGGAACAAGTCAGTCCTGTTGATACTGGGATTGGTTGTTCAGTTGGCTGGAGGAGGCTGGGTTGTATTTTCTGTCTGCTCCCATCCTCGTGATGAAAATAGATCCTTTCTCCTTAACTGACGTTCCCCTCCAGATTGTGTTTGATGAATGCCACAAAGCCAAAAATGCCAGCTCTACTAAAATGGGCAAAGCAGTGCTGGACCTTCAGAACAAACTGCCTCGAGCAAGGGTTGTTTATGCCAGTGCCACAGGTAAGCTTCTCTCGGCATTGTGTGGGTGCCATGCGTAAACAGTCGCCAGTCACCTCCGTGATCTGAAGGAAGCCCTTGAGGTGTGAGCACAAACACTGAGAGTACACGTCCATGCAAGAAGAGGTGAATGGTACTGCAATGCTAGAGGGGAGCCTAGGGTGCTAAGATCAGCCCCGAGCTCCATCGCTGCCCATTACTCGTGACTTTTTGGCAAGTCAGACTAATTTCTCTCCAGTTCAACTTGTCCCTGGCCAGCTGTTCAGCTGTATGATGATGCTTGCCCACTTAATGTATGGAGGGCAATGTTTGGAAAGGTCCTTGGGTCTCCTGAGGCATGATGGCAAATGACCATCCTTTGGAGAGCTCACTGTACTTGAGTCAAAACTATTTACAACTTCTGTGGTTTTGCTAACAGTGAGTTCTGTTCAAACAGGTGCCTCTGAGCCAAAAAACATGATTTACATGAGCCGCCTGGGGATCTGGGGGGAGGGCACCCCTTTCAGAGCGTTTGATGAGTTCCTGCATGCAATTGAAAAGAGGTAAGTCATGTCCAGCATCCCTTTTCACGTGGCTTGCATTTTGTAGCAGCCTTTGTTTGGGAAATGGGTGCACTGCCTGAGGACAGTGTCTGAGGACAGCTTGAGCCAGGAGAGGTGGTGGTTCTGCAGAGGCACCTACCCTACGCTGCCCTGTAGCAGAGGAAGGGGTTTCACAGCTCTCTTCCTCTCCCAGGGGAGTTGGTGCAATGGAGATCGTGGCAATGGACATGAAGGTCAGTGGAATGTACATTGCCAGGCAGCTCAGTTTCACTGGAGTGACCTTCAGAATCGAGGAGATCCCGCTGGATCAGCAGTACAAGATTGTCTACGACAAGGCAGCGAAGTTGGTGAGCTGGTCCCACTGCAGCGGGGAGACTGATGTTTAATTGCGCTTTGGGCATGGCCACTTGTTATGTGGGAGGGTTTGAGGACCCTAAATGTGGTCATGACCACAGACTTTGTTTATAAGAAAGAAGAGGGGTATGCGTGCTCAGCTTACATTAAAAAGTTATCTTATATTTTTTGCTTCTGTGTAAAAGTTCCATATTTGCAAACCAGAGCTTGCAACATCATGCTAGTGCAGAGAGAATGACCAGACTTCATTCAGCCTAACACAGCGACATAAATACTGATGTTAAATTGGATTATCAAACCCCAGACTGTTCTAATACCCTCCTGCACAGAGTAATGAAAAAGAAAACTAAGATTATTAACTCAGCCTTTCTCGGTATTGTCTGCAGTGGGCAGAGGCCTTGATGGTGTTCCAGCAGGCAGCCGACTGGATCGGCTTGGAGTCTCGGAAATCCTTGTGGGGTCAGTTCTGGTCAGCTCACCAGCGCTTCTTCAAGTATCTCTGCATTGCTGCTAAAGTCCGGCGACTCGTTGAGCTTGCCAAGGAAGAGCTGGCAAAGGATAAGGTGTGGTATCAGAGCCTCGCTGCAGTGGCAGCAGCCATCAGTCTTACGTTACAAGATATTTTTTTGTAGTCTGCAACCAAAGGGATTTAATTATTATTCAGCTTGACTTGAAAGCAATTTCAAACCTCTTTAAGGATGAATTTCTCTCCAGATTAACCAGAATGAAGTGCAGTGTCCAGGTTTCTGAGAACATTCACGGTAAATTATACTGGGGAGTTAACATGGTCTCGTCTTCTGAGGCTTTACCCACTGCTCACTTACGGTAGATATGGGCAAGCTGATCTGAAACAGTATTTTGGATCGTGTTCAAGCTAGAAGAGGTAGCAGATCCTTCACCTTGAGCGCAGCCCTGTCCTTTCATCCGTCTGGATGCGATTTGGGAATTTTAGGCAGAAACAACCTAGCAAAGTCAGTTAGCTTCTGTAATCGGAGTCATCCTCTCTGTGGTGTGAGCAGATGTACGGTTTTGGATGCTGAAAGATTTGAGGTGGTTCTTGATCAGGAGCTCTGCTACAGGCCCAACATGTATTTGTGACAGGGTCTGAGGGGAAACGTACCTGGGACTGTGAAATACAATCTCTTGAGCCTGTAGCTGTTTGCCCTGACGCCGGCTGCGGTACAGCCTCCCTGACGCCTTGCTGTGCTGTCCCTTGTGTTTCCCTGCAGTGTATTGTCATCGGCCTGCAGTCCACCGGGGAGGCTCGCACCAGAGAAGTCCTGGATGAGAACGATGGACATCTAAATTGTTTTGTCTCTGCTGCAGAGTGAGTTAAAAATCCCTGTTTTTCTGCTGGGGAGATGCATGGGAGGCTGGAGGCGTGCTAGGGAAAGCCCTGCCCTGGGGCCACTTATCACCTGCAGTTCTTGAAATGCAGTTTCATAATGCCTCGCCCTATACAAGCTCTAAATAGAGAGGATACTTAGCTGGGTCCTTGAGGCACTATTTCTTCAGCATGACTTTATGAGCTAGATCCTGGATTTTGAAACTTCCTGTGGTCCAAACTTGCACGAACAGCCTGATCCAACTCTCTACGCACCGAAAGGAACTGGCAGGTGTAGGAGAGCCAGAAATGTGAGCTCAGATGTGGTTTGCGTGGGTCTGAGTCTGGAAGACGGGGCTGTGGAGAATGAAGAAATGAGCAAGAGAATCTCATGTTATGACAGAGGCCGGGATGATAATGTGAGGCGACATTGCTGGAGCAGTGAGAGGAAGGAATGGTCCAAGGAGTTTAGATTCGCCAGTGTTGGCTTTCAGCACACGTACAGGGCAGGACACGTTGTTCAATTGCCGGGCTTCTGCAGTGTCCTGGTTGTGTTGCCTTTGTTCCTAGCTAAAGGCCGAGTTGGTTGTGCCTGCAGTGGAGCCAGCAGCAGGACTCCTGCTACCCTTTCAACAGAGAATGAGGCTTATGCTCCCCCACATTTCTGCAGCTTTCAGAATACTAGCCTGTCCCACGAATGCGGCTGTTCCTGCACGATGGGTGACGAAAACCTGGGACATTGGGTTGAGTTGCGTTTCCTCTGTTCTGCAGGCGACAGGGCTGTTACTGTTTTCTTTTGAAGTGACTTTTAACGCAGGTGAAAGCAATGAGAGGTGCCAGAGACAGTACGTGTCCAGTTTAGGCAAAGCTGTCCTCCCTTGTTGATGGAGGGGTTGTGTTGGTCTGTGTCACTCTGCTGTCCCCAGTCCATTCCTGAAAAACAAATACCAGTTTGGTGACAGTGCTCAAGGCAAGTCTAACAACTGCTTGGATTGATTTAGTCTCTTGGATTGTTTTTCATGTCGCAGAATTCAGAGGAATTGAGTCTAGAGGACTACATGGTCCCTTTGAGCCTTGCTCAGCTGTCGAAGGAGGAAGGGTCTGTTAGTGATCACGCAGACTGCTCGGCTCTGTCCCCAGTTCTGGAGGCAAGAGCTCTTTGCTCAGCAGCACTGGCCAGATAACTGAGTGTCTCCTGGCATCTGCTGAGCCTCCAACTGCGGCGTCCTGGTTTTACAGCACTTCAGGGGATTTCTTGAGGGGAGTGTGCTGGGAAGAAGCAGTTGTTTAAAAGATGCCGAGAAACGGGGTTAAAAATAAACAGATTGTTCAGTGAGTGAATACCAGCCCAACCCTTTGTTTGCAGGGAAGACGGGGAATTGCAAGTGTCGGGAAAAACGAGCAAGGTTTCATGGCAGGGAGGCTCCAGACCTGAGAGTGAGTCTTTGCATTTTGAGCCCAGGGTCCCCCGCAGCACACGGGACAAAAGGGCTCTTTCTGGTGCCGTGTAATTGCAATCACTTAATAGCCAGCACAGGGCTCTGCCACTTCAGGGAGTGGTGCTGTCTCTGTCTCCTTCAGCCCCTCACTCCAAGGGTCTTAGAGCTCCCTCCCTGGTTCCCAAGACTCCCTTTTTCTCACACGGGCGAGTTGTCATATCCATACCTCTCAGCTGTTGCTTTCAACATTTTTTTTTTTTTTTTCAACCAGAGATCATTCAGCACTGCCTTCTCATTGCACTGGGGGTTCATCCCCACCCAACGTGATCAACATTTAAGCATTTGCTCTTTTATTTGCAGAACAGCCCACAGAAACATTTGTTTTCCACCTCTTATGATTTTTTTCCATTCACCTGAAACCACTACGTATCCGTGTTTTGTCACTTTTCTCTGTTTCGTGGGCAAGCAGGCCCACGTCCAGTTAATCAGAGGACTTGGTGGAGCACATTTGTTGGACAGCCTGACGGTGGTCTCTGCTGTCAGAGCACGGAGAGGGGCTGGGACACTGGGACTTACTGGATTTTTCAGTAGTGATGTAACCGCTTCCCAGTATAGTGTTTCCCATTTAAAATTCCCTCTTAGTTGCTATATAAAGGTCTTGCAACTTTGACATGCGACGTGGTCTGTTGCAGTGTCTCCCTGGAGCGGCCCCGCTCCCTCCGCCAGCAGGGAGGCCGCGGCAGAGAGCGTTTTTCCCGGCGTTACAGTGCTTTGCATCCCTCAGCATGCCCATTTCACGGCTGAGGATCTGCTGGCGCAGCCCACGCTCCCGTGGCCAACTTCTGTGTCTCCCAGCAGAACCCTTTGGTGAAACATGCTCAGTCTGAGTTGCTGCTGTTCTGGAGAGCCACGCCGTACCAGTGGCTGGCTGATCACGCGCTAGTAGTTGTGGTGCAGGATTTACCCCTTTTTCATGAAATGTGGTGCTATCTCAAATACACATTGCTACATGATAACCAGCAGATGTTCCTATTCCTGGTAGCTAGAATAAATTTTGCATCTTACTTTCAGAGGCGTCTTTCTATCACTAATTCAGAAGCACTTTCCTTCAACCAAAAGAAAGAGAGAAAAAGGAACTGGCATTAAAAGAAAACGTAAGAGCACACTCCACTGCCCAGCATCTGACCTCCTGCCTTGCTGCTTCACCCCAGCCACTCAGCTTTTTCTTTTTCCCTTTTCCCTACTTCATGCTTTTTGCTACTCTGCCCTGGTTTCAGTTTGCCCTCCTGCACATCTCCCATCACTCTCTCTCATCTGGAGGACGGCAGCTCTAGGTCATTCACCCTTTCCTCCCCCTAACCCAATTCCCTGTCACAGTGTAGGTCCTCGCCTCCACCACTTGCCCAGTAGCTATGCCCCTCTCCCTCAGCCGCCTCCTTGCCTAGACTGGTGGGCAGATTGCACGAGAGTCCCGGCTGCATGTCTGAGGCCCTCTTGCAGCAAGGGGGGGTTTCTCCACTACCCCTTACTTATAGCATGGCAGGTGACCTGGGGAAAAAAAATCACTTCCCTGCCAAATTATTGGCTGCGGCTGCAGGTAAGAAGAGTTTTGGGATTTCTCCTCCAGTGGGACGCGGGAAAGGAGGAAGAGGGGGGACAGCAGCACTGGCAGATTGTGGAGGTTGTCCTGACTGGCTGCTGTTGCAGAGCAGCCTGTGCAAGCTGGTTTGTGAACCCTCTCACATAGCAGGGGCATGTCTTACTGTGCTTGGAAGTAAACGACATCCCGAAACACTGGCACCTTCCCGTGTCCTGCACATTCCTCTGGAGGCAGTCAAACCTGCGGACTCCTTCCTCTGAGGAGTTAGCACTGCTTAGAGCCGGCTGTGTGTTCATCCTGACGTGTGCAACTAGCTTCAGCCCTGATAAAGATTGCCTTGTTCTTCCTTTCTCTCTCTTCCTTTCTCTTTCTTTCTCTCCGTCCCCCTCTCTCCTTCCCTTCCTAACTCCCCCCCGCCCCTCCCTGAGAGGCTCTGTCTCTCCAAGATCAGCCTTTCATTTGGGGCAATCTCAGCTATTTTGTGATTTCTCCTCCTCTTCCTCTTTCTGAGCTGGCACTTGCTGTTCTGCATTGATGCAGGAGGCTGGGGACTCTCCCTTGACACCGCTCGCTCTCCCTTGCAGGGAAGCAGAGGGGCCGCTGCGCCAAGGCTCTGAAAGGCATGTGTGAACCCGCGGGTGTGATCAAGATCAGCGATGACAGCAGCACCGACTCCGACATGGGGCTCGACAGTGACTTCAACTCCTCCCCGGAGTCCGTGTTTGAGACGGACGATGTCATCTTCGTTGAGCACACCTACAACGGCTTCGCAGCTGAGGACAGAAGTAAGCAGAGCAGCAGCATGGGGTTAGCTCCTTCCTCCCTGGGGGGAGCTGGGAACCGGAGTCACTGCATTCTAGTGCACGGGTGCGCAGCTGGAGGCAGCCACCCACCCCAGTGCCCCGCAAGCATGGACAGTGGCAGATCAGACGTGACCCTTGGAGGGTCTGGCTAAGGGGATTGCAGAGTCGATGAGCTGATGTGAGGAGACGTTCTTGGTGTCGTCTTGGAATGGTGAAGCTCCTTCTGTGCTTGGGACAGTCTTGTGATCTTGGCTAGGTTTTATCCTGTGATGGTCAGACTTGGGCTTGTGAGGTTGATTCACATTAACCTGCTGTGATCAGTGAGCAGGAAGAATTTGCCCTGCGCGCTCCTTTCCCTACCAAAACAGGGGGAAGCACAGAGGGAATTCACTCCATGCTCAGCAGCATTTATTGCAAGTCAAGGTGTCTGCCCGCTCATCAGATAGTGCCCCTAGAAGCCCTTTGTGACTTTTTTCCCCCCCTCTCTGATTTGCAATTACCAGGTGACTCTAAACTTTTGCATTTTACATTCCAGATAATTTTCACATGCTGCCTTCCCAGAAGGAGATGCATGGCCTGAGAGAATTCGAACATGTGGAAAAGATGAAGCAGGACCTCCTAGCAAAAGTAAAAGCACTGGGCAAAGAGCTACCTCTCAATACCTTGGATGAACTGATCAATCACTTTGGGGGCCCGGAGCATGTGGCTGAGGTATTCCTCACAATCAAGAGTATATTTTGGTGGCACTGGGTGACAGGAAGAGGGGCCAGCAAAGGGGGTTCCTGCTGGAAGAGGGTTTCCTCTCCTTCCTTGCAGTCTGAAAAAGCTGTTGAGAATTGACTTTCTAAATTGACTTGCTGCGCCGTGCAGGTCTCTCCTCTCTGCTGACAGCCTCTCTCTCTCCTGTGTGGTGTGTGCAGATGACGGGGCGGAAGGGCCGGGTAGTTTGCAGACCGGACGGCTCCGTCATGTTCGAGTCTCGTGCAGAGCAAGGCCTCTCTATAGACCACGTCAACCTGAAGGAGAAGGAGCGTTTTATGAAAGGGGAGAAGGTGAGTCAGGTTCGAGCCAAGGAAACATCCAAATACCTGCATGGGAGCGAGTACACTGAGAGGGGAAGGAGAGGGAGGGTGCCTTTGCATGCTTTTGCCTTGCCAGCATCAGGCCAAAAAGGCTCTGCAGCTTTTCTGACTGTCTGACCGACCTGCTGGAAGGTGACAAGGAGTCCTGGGTCCCTTCGCGGGCTGGGGAGTTGTGCTGTGGGCTGTTTCTTGAAGCAGTTTTGCAGATGTCCAGGAATCTCACTCCCCTTTCTTGCTTCTTGTCTCTCCCTTAGCTTGTAGCAATAATCTCTGAGGCCTCCAGCTCAGGTATCTCTCTCCAAGCAGACAGACGGGTGAAAAACCAGAAGCGCCGGGTCCACATGACGCTGGAGTTGCCCTGGAGCGCAGACCGGGCCATACAGCAGTTTGGTGAGGGCTGGGTGTTCTTGGTCACTGTCCCCCTCCCCTGAGCATGGTTCAGACCATGAAGCCTCTGGCAGCCCTGGGAAGGAAAGGCACGCGTGGCCGCCCGAGCCAGGCCTGTGCAGCAGCTGGGGCAGGTGTATTTAGCTTTCTGAGATACGGCACCTTGCAGAGCACAGCGCTCCCGTGTTTTGCTAGGATGGAAATGCAGACACAAAGCGGTTGTGACTGATTTATCTTGTGGGGAAGGTTTTTGTTGACTTCAGGAGTGATTTGCAGTGTGGGAAGGGGGAACCCTCCCATACGTGTTACCAGTGTGTCCTCATGAAACATGCCTGGGGGTGCCTGGGGATTTCTGTTCCACCCTGGGGATTTCTGTTCCACCCTGGGGAGGCTCTGTAGGATGGGGAGGGACAGTTCCTCAATACGTGAGCGCAAAAGAAATAATGCACATCCTAGCTTAAACTGGGGAGTCACTCCTCAGCCCCAGAGGGTCAGGGCTATAAACTCAACTCTGCCAAGGTCTCAGCAGCACCAGGGTGATGAAAGCGACTGTGCCTCTGTCCTTTTACCCCAAAGAGCGATCTCCTTTGAAAACCAGCATGATGGAAGGTTGTTTTGGCTCTCTCGCCTCCTGCTCAGCTTCCCTTCCCGTACCAGCCAGGCTGTACCAACCTCTTCTTTCACTTCTGTTCTCATGTCCTTGTAGGTCGAACGCACCGATCAAACCAGGTTTCTGCTCCAGAGTATGTCTTCCTTATCTCTGAGCTGGCAGGGGAGAGGAGGTTTGCATCCATCGTGGCAAAACGTCTGGAGAGCCTAGTAAGTGCCTTGCAGCAAAGAGATTAATGTGTCAGTTCCGATTCTCTCTGAAGAGCTTCCATTTCGGTGTTCCCGCTGGCATGGCCAACGTAACTAGTACGGGGGATTGCATCACCCCTGACTGAAGGTAATGCAGTTGTGGAACGCAGGCAGCTTTCAGCATCCTGGGATTTGGGAAAGAAAGTGAAGAAGAATACGTAACCAAGGCATCAGGAGGAAGTTCAGGGAAGCAGAACCCAATTCCAGATGCTGGAATTCCCCCACTGTTACAGGAGCGTAAACCCATCTGTTTCCAGAAAGCTGATGGAATAATTAATTTGTCTCTGTTTCATTTTTCTTCACTTCTGATAAATCCCCAAATACTTTGGTAAAAGTCTCCAATATTCCAGAGCAACACTGCCTCCCCACAGCACGTTCTTATCCTGGCCTCTTCTGAGACATGGCTTTGGCCATCCTTCTCTGGTGTTTTGCAACAGCTGAAAGTAAGAAGTTTTTGCTTGGTCTGCCTTCCTAGGGTGCCTTAACTCACGGAGACCGCCGGGCCACCGAATCCCGAGACCTCAGCAAGTACAACTTTGAGAATAAGGTAACTTGCGGCTGTTCTCGGGGTAGCTCAGCCAAGGAGGGGTTGCAGTAGTTAGCAAGTGCCTTCAGTGGGAGCCAGAGCCAGGAAGATCGTTGCTGGCATCTACAGGCAGGATCTGGCCTAGCACGCAGCTCCCCGCGTGTAGCCTCATGTACAGCATACAGAACTGAGTTAATAATCAGCGTTGTGCATCTGAGCACCACGCTGGTGAGAGGACTGTGCTCCCACGGGGGAGCCGGGAAGGGCGCTTGGGCCTCTGCCCCCAAGGGAGCTGGTGCCAGCGCCGGGGTGCGGACGTGCAGGTTCCTGTACTCTGGTCCCCCAGGGACAGAGGAGGCCCCTGACACACGGCTTCCCCCTTGGCACAGCCACCAGGTCAGTGGCCTTTTCGGGAGGCGATGGCTTTCTCTGCAGTGCCAGCAGAAGTGTTGTGACACACTCAGTCCACCGCTGGGCTGCCAATGCAGGTTTGTCCCACGCGTGATTCTTGTCTCCTTTCACAGTACGGGGCTAAAGCACTAGACAGAGTTCTCTCCACTATCCTCAACCACACGGAGAACAGAGTTCCTGTGCCCGAGAGCTATGACAGAGGGGAGGCTGCATTTTTCCATGGTAAGAGCATTACCAGCTCTGGGGTTTCTTTGCATCTTGCTAGCCGTGTCGGTCTCAGGTTTGAGATGCTTGAAGAACCGAGCAGCGGGCTGGAGCAGAAGGTCAGAGAGAGGGAACAGTACCACTGGCTTAGCAGCTCACTAGTGAGCAGGGCAATTGGCGACCCAGATGCATGTCACCCTGCCAGAGGTGGGGGAAAATGGGTCTGGGACAAGCTTAGCTGCGAAATAACGGGCACAGCTGAAGGGGAAGCAGCCCTGCAGGACTGCTGAGGAGAAGCTTAACCCTGAAATGCACAAGCTGTCTTCTGCCGTTCCAGAAATGAAGCAAGGTCTCATCTCTGTGGGGATCTGCTGCAATCAGATGAAGTATGGCACCGTCTCAGTGGAGAAGGGTACGTGTCAAGCTTTTCCTGTCCAGCGTAGGGGAGAAGTGAAAGAGGCGGGGGTGTCATGGCCCACCCGGTCCATCCGCATGGGAGCACAGCCTCGAGGGGTTTGCTGTGCAGCCGGGGCAGGATGTTTGCTTTGAGGGGAGGGTCCTGCGGGGATTAGCCCATGCTGCAGGTCATATTGCCCTGCAGCAGCCTGGCAGCTGACCACAGCCTGGAGGAACAGCCCTCGGGCTGCTGTCTTGTGCATTAGCGTTGTGCTGCTGTCAGGAAGGGACGTCGGGTGGTTTGTCGGGTGGCTCTCTTTGGGAGCGTGCTGGTGCACTCCATGCCCAGCTGTGCCATGTTCCCTGACCCGCCACGCTCTTGCAGACTGCTCCATCACCAAGTTCCTGAACCGCATCCTGGGTCTGGAGGTGGACAAGCAGAACATGCTCTTCCAGTATTTTTCTGACACCTTTGACTATCTGATTGAAAAGGACAAGAAGGAGGGCAAATACGACATGGGCATCCTAGGTATGGAGAAAAGAGGGGTGGCCAGACCTCTCCCTGCTGCACCCTTGAGGTTCTCTGCTCCTCCCTGTGCTGACTGATGGCTGTTCTACGGCCATCTTGGGCACTGCCGTGTCCCCACACAGCACAGATCTTGAGACTCTTGCAGGGAGAGGAGGTGGTACAGGAAGATGTATCTTACAGCAGTCTTTTCTCCTTCTACAGATTTAGCCCCAGGAGTGGATGAGATCTACGAGGAGAGCAAGGAGGTCTTTCTGACCCCTGGGCACCCACAGGATGGGCAGGTCGTGTTTTATAAGGTAGGCAGCCTGCACAGCTATCTCTGCAGTCCAGTCGCTCCAGTGCTTCCCAGTCTGGGGCTGTGAGCTGCTGGGTCCTTCCCCCTGCCCTGTGGCTTTGTGTCATGTTTGTGTCACATCTGCCTTGGCCATGAGCAGGTGACTGATGCTGGGAGTTACACGGAGGAGGCAAGGAGAGGCCCTGTCCTGCCCCAGGGGCTCGGAGCTGCCATAGCCGGGAGGGCAGTCTGGCAGTGCCTGTTTCTAGGCTACAGCAGCACCAAGTTTTTGCTGGGGGTGTGATTTGTGAGACAGACACTGATGCAATTGTCCTGTGCTCTAAAGTTACAGAATCCCTGTTTGTCCCTGTTTAGATCAGTGTCGACAGAGGCTTAAAGTGGGAGGAAGCTTATGAGAAGTCACTCAAACTGACAGGATCCTTCGATGGGTTCTACCTCTCCTACAAGGTAGGTCCATGGGCTCTGCCAGGGTGGCACCTCATCTTGGAGGATGACTCCAATGGGAGAAGGTCCACCACGGCTGTAAGAGGTCTACGTCTGACCTCTTGCTGGGGGCTGGGAGATGCCTCCAAGAACCTCAATCCTGGAAGGAAGGGGGTTAGTTTAGAGGAATATGGGCTTTGGGGAGAGAGGCTGTGACTGTAACCATCAGCTCTACCCTGACAGATGCGAGGCTGCAAACACACCTGTCTGCTGGCAGAGCAGAGCCGTGGGAAGAACTTCATCCTCTACAAGCCAAATATTGGGAAGCAAAGCCAGCCTGAAAGCCTGGACAGTCTGCAGAAGAAATACCGGCGGGTAGGTGGGAGCTGTAGCCCTCCAGTGTGGGGAGAGGGAAAAGCCTCTTTCTCTGGGCAGAGGTGGCTTTGGAAGGACATTTACTGTAACCTCTTTACAGCTCCTCGTAGCCGTGTTGTGGATTGGGCAGAGATAGTGGTAGCACCCGGGTGTCCTGACTCCCAGCCCTGGATTTCAAGTCTCAGCTGCGTGTTGGACAGTGGAAAATCTCTAATGCTGTGTGTTTCTTCCGCAGGTGCTGCCCGAGGAAGCCAAGGAGCACTGGGAGAACAGTTACCACTTCTCCTTGAAGAAGTGTAACCATGCCGTCTGGTAAGGCATCTGCAGCCCCAACCTGTCCTACCCTCCCCAAGGCAGAGCTGGTGTTGGGGAGAGGGTCCCTGGCTGTGGCAGTGGGGAAGGACCATGCCGGGGAGGCTGTGGGTGGGGGGTCCTGCTCTGCCGTGGGAGCCTGTGCTGATTTGGGTGGTTTTCTCCCATTTGAACTGAAGGAACAGGAGCTGCAAGCTGATCCAGGAGGGGAAGGAGTGCTTCCAGGGCATGCGCCTCCGTCACTACTACATGCTGTGTGGGGCCCTGCTGCGCGTCTGGAGCAAGATCGCCAGCATCATGGCAGACATCACCAACACCAGCTACCTGCAGATCGTCCGCCTCAAGACCAAGGAGAAGAAGAAACAAGTCGGTGGGTGAAGCGCTGGGAAGGGGAAGGGGAGCAGGACATTTTAGGAGAGGGAAGAAGGGGTCCCGCTGCCCAGTGCCAAGATTCCCTTCCTAAAAAGGGGTTTGTTCCAGCCTGGAAGCACCCACTGCTTAGGTGACCCCATGGGAAGGAGGCGACCTGGGGCTACCCTGGTGTGAGTTTGGGCACTGGGCAGAGGGTGTGAGCCAGGCCGGAGCTGCCTGCTCCATGCCCATGTGAAGCGGTGCTGTTGCTGCCTGCTAGGAGCCTGCCGTGAAGCTGCTTTTGCTCTGGTTGCAGTCCCGTCTCCCTGCTCTGCAGCCCGGCCGAGAGGCGAAGCAGGCTGGGAGTGTGCTTGACAAATGGGCCCCAGTGCTGCTGCCCATCCCTCTGTCCCCACAGTGCCCCGTCCCTTCCCGGAGTGCTTTGGGGACTGATGCACATTCCTCCCCTAGGGATAAAGATCCCCGAGAGCTGTGTCCGTAAGGTGCTGGAGGAGCTGAAGCAGATGGACGAGAATGTGAAGCGAAAGCACAACCGACTCCTCCAGGCCCAAGAGCAGAGCCCGCAGTTCTCCCTGCCGCTGCACATCCTGCCACAGCCCCTGGACCTCACGCAGACGGGGCCCGGGGTCCCCCTGCCCAGGCACCCCCTGCGCCAGGACGAGATCCTGGACTTGACCTACAGCCCTCCCAGCAACAGCATTCCCGACGTGGTGATGAACCCAGAGCCTGGTGCGTTGTGCTTCCCCTCGGAGCCCATTCTCCAACCACACCAGCAGCACAGGTTACCCTTTGGCTTCAGCCACCCTTCTGCCTTCAAGAGCCCGGCCCCTGTCCTGGATGGGAACATGCCTCTGAGCTCCTCGCTGCACGAACACCTGCCTCTGCCTCACCCAGGACCCTTGCAGACACTGCAGCAGCAGCAGGAAGATTTTGTCCAACAGGATGGGAATATCAATTTTAGAGAGATCCTGGAGGACATGCTAAGGACGTTAAATGGGGCCCCCCAGGAGAACATACTCCCCCAGGAGCGCCAGAGTGTGATCCAGTTCAGTGGGCCTTTCCCAGAGTTCTGAAAGCCCGCTGGGCACGCCAGGTGATGCTTGGCCGCTGTGGATCCATATCCTTTGGTGCAGAGGTGAGAGCTGGGGAGCCCCGGCTTTTCTACTGGTTTGGACTGACCCTTTTCTGTTTTTGAGGGAAGAAAAAAACCCTATAGTTCCTTAAAGAAAAGTTTATTTATGTATAATATACAGTCAGGCATGTATAGATTTGTATATAACATGTGCTTGGGGCGACTTGAGTGCTGCCAAGTTCAGCTGATCTGGACTGATGGTCTCTGCTGTGTTCGAGTCCTGCTCAAAGGTCAGTGCCCGTGTAGGACTGAGGAGAGACGCCCCCTCCTCTGTGCCCGTCCCCCTGCAGACTACTGAGTTTCCAAGCTGGGTCGTGCCTTCCCCAGCCCTCCAGCCCAGACAGCTGGTCCCCCCAAGAGCTGGCTGACCAAACTGTGCCTGCATTGGCTGCTGCCAGCTTTCCTCTTGGGCTGCCCCAGCCCTGCTGTGGGCCTTGAGGCTGCTCTGGAGGGCTGGGTCGGAAGGCAGGGGTGAAGGGGAAGGGAATGCTGTCCCAGAGGAGTCAGGAGCCACTGAGCTCAAGTGTCCCTCTGTGCAGGGCTGAGCAGGCGTAGCTGAGAGAAGCAAAACTGACTGCGCCTGCTCTGCCCTTCCCAGGAAGGGACACTGACACCTCTGGGGCTGCCTGAGCTCCGCAGGAGAGGGCAAGAGCTGGCTGCACCCGTGCCTCGTTTGTCGGTATCGTGGCAGAGCTTGTGAGTTTGTCAGAGCTCAGCCACACCGGGACCACGGGGAGATTCCCCAGAGCAGAAGGGCCGCGTGTCCCATCAGCCTGTCCTGCACTTTAGCCTCGCAAGGTCGCTGTGGCTGGCCGTGCTTTGTCCATCTTCCTGCTATCATGTGGTGTCCTTTCACCTGGCCATCTCACCAGCCCTGTTCTGTAGGGCTTGTCCTTGGCTGGGCCGTGGACGCAGGCCCGGGTGTCTGGATCTGGGCGACCCAGCCCTGCCCACCGCTGACCTCGGTGAGAGCTGCTCCCAGGCCCCAGAAGGGAAGAGTTCCCTGGTGAGCACTGGGGATGTGCGGTTATCGCTGCTCACGTTGCAAATTCAACCTCCAGTACCAAAGAGCAAAGGTCTGCTTTGCAAAGCACTGCCCCAGACAACGCACTGCCCCTTGGCCAGGAGCGGCTGGGCGAGCTGCCTTCTCCCCAGGACAAAGGTAGCCTCCAGCCACCTTTGCCACCATCCCTGTTCCAGCAGCGTCTCACCTCGGCAGGTCCCGGGGAAACTGTCTTTTGTTCTCTCTTTAATCTAAGGAGTCTGGCAGGAAGCTGCCTGCTGGCAGGAATGCTCCGGGCCTGGCAGCTCCTCCGCAAGCCTCCCCTCTGCTGTGTTTCTTTTCTCTGCCTTGAGTCATCGAGGTATTTCCTAGAAGTGGCACCAGGATGTTTTCAGGGGAAGGACACGAGACCTTCCCTGGCTGGCCCGGCCCTTCCTCGGAGAGGACCTGGGGAAGGAGGTCCAGCCGGGAGAGGCCTCTGCTGGGGTCCCCCCATGCCCTGACAGGTCAGTCTTGAGGGGGCTGGAGCTTTACAGTGCCTGGTTGAGTCCCCTCCTCCAGGCAGAGAGCCTTGACCCCATCCATGTCCCCCCCCAGGGCTTAGGGACTGGCCGAGCGCCCTGTTTGCTGTTGGGAAGTGCTTTGGGTCAGTGTCCGCAGTGTTCGTGCTCCTGCTGAGACAGGAGCTACCTTCCCCGACACATTAAGACCGTGGACCTGCCCCACATGATGCACGCGTGGGTTCATTTTTGAGGTTGCTCCGGTCCCTCCCCTTCGTTTTGGGGGCTTGTCCGTACCCCCCACACTCCCCAGCTGGCATCTGCCTCCCACCAGCCCGCCTGGCCAGGGTCAGCCCTGCAGTCGGGGCCGCTCGGGGCTGCATTTTACTGCATTCAAGGAAACCTCCTTACCTCAAAGTAAACACCAAAGATGGGGAGCCCCTGCGTGCCCCCTCCCCGGGGCCCTGCTGCTGCCCTGAGAGGTTTGTGCTTTTCCCGCAGCTTTGCTCATGGCAGCCATGCTCGCCTCTAGCCGCGGGGCCGTCCAGGGATCGCCGCTTTCTTGGGGTGCCGCAACAGCCTTTTCCTAGTCCTGAACAGAGCAAGGCTCTCCCCTTCCCCAGACCCTCCTCTATTTAAAATATATCCCAGTCCACACCACTCATGGAGAGGCCCTGGCTTCGCCCGTGTCCTGGTTCGTTCGCTCGGCGCTCGCTGAATTCTTAGCGAGGAGAGAAAGGGACGCCGGGAAAACCCATTTCAGAGGGGCTTAAACTCAGGAATAGCGAGGAGGAATTCTCCCGCTAGGCACCCTCCGCCAGCCACTTCTCCGCTGTCACCCGGAGGCTTACCTGGTGGCTTTGACATTAATTTTAAAATATATGCAATTCTCCCTCCCTGATCTCTGGAAAGACAGAGAGCACCTTCAAGGAAGCCCTTCCCTGCCCCGATCCTGTGTTTTTGTCAGGGTTAATAATATGTAACAATATCTTTTAACTAAATTATTATGCAGTTGTCCTACTGATTGTATGTATTTTTAAATGAGTCCCTTTTTTTCTTCCCTTACACCTTTTTGTTAGCACTTTTTAATCTGCTTGTTGTTTGCCTTTGTTTTTCTATGTGTATTTATAATTAATTGAGATGTATATATGTAAAGAGATTTTTTTAGAATATGTGCCTTTGACTAATAATTCCTGAATTTTCTACTTGCCTCAGAAGGATAATTTTTCATTCTGCTCAGTAAAAATGGAAAGGAAGCCACATACGAGATTTCTGTAAGTCCCAGCTCTCTGTCTGTCTGTCCGTCTGTCCAGAGGTGTAGACCTGCCCCAGGATCCCATTTGGGACTCTGATCAGGATAGGGAATCCCGAGGGCCAGGGTCCTGCCGGCAGCTGGAGTTTATCTCCTGTGTCACCAACTCGGTGGCTGTTGAGGACTGCTGTCCCGAGCCACCCCCTTCTCCCGGGGCCGAGCCAGGCAGGGTCCGTGCGGAGGAGGATCCTCCCCGGAGCTAGCCCGAGCGCTGGCCTTCGACGAGGCTGCTCCTTCCCGGCTTCGCTGGGGAAAACACAGATAAAGGAGCCACTGTTCAGGCATGTTCCTCCAGCACGAGCCGTTGCTGTTTTGTCACTTGTGGCTGCTGCGGCGCCGGGACATCTCGCCCAGGCACTGCCGGCCCCGCTCTGTCCCTGCGGGAGGTGGGATGGTGGTGAGCCATGGGCGCTGGTAATGGAGGAGCAATTTGCATCTCGCCTTGTGCAACCACGGCTGGGCGTTGCGGTGCTGCCGAGAGAGTTCACGGCGAGACCGAATGGGGCTGCGGGGCAGCTCCCGAAACCAGCCCACCTACCCCGGGGGGGGGGGCTGAGCGGTCAGGCAGGCTGGAGCAGGATCCTCCTGGCATCCTTGACATGCCGGGCTCCGACTTGTGGGGACCAGCAAGGACCCTGGGGCTCTTCCCCACTCCACCCTTCGCCCCGCATCGAGGACAGGGCTCCCCGTGGGGGCCCAGGGTGGTTGGGGGCTGTGGATGTTAAGTGGAGACCCAGCACCTCCCCCGGACCCTGGGGAAAAGAGGCAAAGCAGCACTCCTGCGCAAGTCACCCGTGAAACACAAGCTCTCCCTGCCCACGGGAGACGCTGGCCCTCTCTGGACTCGGCCATTCAAGGCTGTGCTTTTGCAAGCACCGACAAGCTGCAGCCGAGACTTCCCGAGGAGGATGGATGCACCTGTGGTCAGACACGTCTCCAGCTACACGAGGTATTTCACCGTGTCCCAACATGACTTGGTTTTGTTTTGCAGTAATTGCTTCTGGCCGTGGCTTGTGCCACTGCTTGGAACTGTCCCCTTTGCTGCCCTGCCAGGGCCGGGAGGGGTTTCGGGGCCAGGGGGTGCTGCTGAGTGCCCAGACTTTGCCTGTAGTCTGTCAGCCTTCAGCTGTGTTCGGAGAAAAACAACCCAATTGCCTCATCAGGGCGAGGAAGGGTCCTAGGAGGGCCGAGTCCCAGCTGCGGTCCCAGAGGGAACGCATGCCTTCCCCCTGCACGAGCCCCTCGGGAGCGCTGGCTGACCCGGGATTAGTGTGCAATTCCCTGCTCAGCACTAACGAGGATTATCCCTGCTGGGCTCGGGAGTTGTGTAAGGTCTTGGCTCCCCTGCAAAGCTCTGGGTTCTCACCAGGAGCAGTGCAGCAGATCCAGCCCTGTCCAGCACTCACTGCCACACACCCAGACACAACCGACTCATTTCTAGTACGTTTATTGCAAGGGGACACCAGATCCTGTTTTATGCCCACAGAAAAGGGCTGCCCAGCAGCGGCCGCCGGCCCTGTGAAGCCTTCTTCCAGCAGGTGCACGCCAGATCTTCAGGTCTGCCTCACCAGCAAGCTGGCTTGAAGACAGACCGTCATTGGGGCTGGATGAGCCTCCACAGGCAGCAGGAGGGCCGGTGCTGGGTCGAAGGGACAGTGCAGAGGTGAGATGAGCAGGTCTACAGGTAGGCAGGCAGGTCCTTCTCGATCACCTGTGAGACGGAAGAGAGCACTGTGCTGCGAGAACATCATTGCCCCAAAAACATGCCCGAAGCCGCCTCCATCCCGCCCCAGAGGGACTGCTTGGAACCACCGACCCACTGGTCGGTGCTGGGCACCCGCTTTCCCTGGTGCCACAGCCAACCCCCCCAGAGCACAGGGGTGCCTTTTCTCCTCCCAGCCAAAGGAGGAAGAGAGCCGAGACACAGCAGCGGAGCCTGCTCTGGAGTTGGCACTGTTGCACGTCCCCTTCTCCCGCGGGTCAGGCAGAGCTTTAACACCAACCACGCCGGCAGCAGACTTACGTAGGGATCCTCCATCGGACTGTACCTCTTCACCACTTGGCCCTCCCGGTTAATGAGGAACTGTGGAAGTGAAGCAGCACCCAGGTGAGCGAGTCCAGCTGTAACACGGGCTCTGCAGCCCTGCGAGAGCAGCCCAGGGGCAACCCCAGCTTCTGGTGGGGTTTGGCTGGGGCGGGTCCTGCCTGCAGAGCTGTAGCCCCTGGCAGGCCCGCTCCCCCCTCAGCTGGTTACTGCCTCTCTGGGACAGGGCTGGAGACAACCAGGCTAGGGTCTCCTGGGGGTCTCCAGGCACAGGGACCAGGACAGTGCAGGAACCCCTCGGGCCGCTCCTATCCCGACATCCAGGGTAACCGCACAGAGCGGAGCCTGTGCGTGAGGATCCCTCCTTCCTGCAATGCCTCAGGGACTCCCCACCGCCCCCCCAAAGAGTGAGGGCGTGACCTGGGCAAGCCTGGGAGAAGGCAGCTGTGTCCTACCTTAGTGAAGTTCCACTTTATTGCACTAGGAGAGAAAAAAACAGAAGTGAGACGGTGGCAGAAAACCCCCTTCCTCCTGCTGCAGCCAACCCCTCCCTGCCTGCCGGGGTGGCTTCCACAGCCCCCCCCCCCCCCTCCCCACACTCACTTGCCCAGGGTGCCTCTTCCTTTGGGCTGCTCCTTCATCCACTTCCAGAGCGGGTGGGCATCGTCCCCGTTGACGTCGATCTTGCTGTACATGTCAAACTTCACACCGTAGTTTTCAGCAAATGCCTTAATCTGAGCGTTGTCCCCCGGCTCCTGAGGAAGGCAACAGAAGGGGTGTTCTGTGAGCGTCCCGGGGCCGCGCACGGAGCCCGGCCAGCCCGGGGCTGCCCTTGCGCTCCCGGGGAGCCCTCGCCCCGCTCCCCCGCATACCTGTTTTCCAAACTGGTTGCAGGGAAAGCCCAGGATGCGTAAACCCCTCTCAGCGTATCGGGCGTACAAGTCAACGAGCTGAGTGTAGTTTACAGCGGTTTTTCCTCATTTTGAAGCCACGTTGGTGATGATGCAGACGTAGCCTCTGGAAAGGGGGCGACGGCTCAGCAGCCGTTCCCCGGGCAGGAGCGGGTAGAGGCCCCTCACCCCCCCCCGGGGCGAGGCGGGAATGCGCCCGTAAACAAGCTCCTCTCCCGGGTTATGCAACCGATTGTCCCACTGCGGCTTAATCACCGCCCGGCGCCGCGCCGGGGCCCTTTGAGCCGCGTTCCTTCCCCCCCCCTCGGCCCCGAGGCCGAGCGGCGCCCAGCCCTTCCCTCCTACCGGTACTTCTCCAGGGAGACGTCGTTGCCATCGATGTCTCGGGCGTGGAAGTCGTAGATGGCCTTGGCCGAGCGCCAGTCCTCCGCTTGGGCGCACTGCGGGGGCGACGGGAGACGCCGTCAGCCGCGGCCCTCCCCGTGCCCCCCCCCCCCCCCCCCCCCCGGCCGGGGGGAGCCCCGCACCGGCGGCTCGGTGCCTCCGTCCCTCCGCCTGGGCCGGCAGCTCCGCGCCCTTCGCTTCCCCGAGCGACCCCCGGGGGTGGGGGTGGGGTGCGGCTCCTCCGCCCCCCCGCTCTGCCGGGCCCGGGCCCGGGCCCGGGCCCGCGCCCGCCCAGGCCTCAGCCCCCGCCGCCCGCCCTGGGCGCCTCACGGCCGCGGCGGCAGCCCGGGAGAGCCCCGGCCCCCGCCGACCCGCGGCCCCCGCCGACCCGCGGCCCCCGCCGCCTTGGCCTCGCTCCGGGGCGGAGCGGGCCCCGCCGGGCCGCGCTCACCATCCTCCGGACCGGGCCCCGCGCCGCTGCCGCCGCCCCGCACAGCAGCGCCCGCCGCACCGCCCGACCCCATCCCATCGCGCCCCACCGCCCCCGGCCCCTCGACCAATCGGCGGCTCGCACGCCCGGGGGCACCGCCCCCTTTCGGCTGCGCAGCCAGTCAGCGCGCAGAGAGGCGTGCCCGACCCGATGATGGATGGGAAGCTGACCAATGGAAGAGCAAGGTGGGCGGGGTGGCCGTGGGGATGTTTGTCGGCGGGGCGGGCGAGACCATGGGGGCGAGGGGGCGGGGACAGACCATGGGGGCGAGGGGGGGCGGGGTCAGGCGGCGGCGGGGCGCTGCCAGGCCGGGCCCCCCCGCGGCGGCGGTTTCCCTCCTGACCGGCCCGTTGGCCGCGGCCTGTCCCAGGCTGGGTCGCAGACAGCCGGGTGAACCGCCCCGGCTGCGGGAGAAGGACCCCCGGCCCCCCCCCCCCGCTCCGAGCGAGCGGCGGGAGGCGGCCCGCGGCGGACTACAGCTCCCAGGAGCCCCCCGCGGCCGAGGCCCCCGCGGCCGCCCGGCGCCGCCTGTCGCCGCGCGGGCGGGCGGGCGGGCATTAGCGCGGGCGGCCCGCGGGGTCCTCGGGCGGCGGGCGCCATGGACGACGAGGAGGAGACGTACCGGCTGTGGAAGATCCGTAAGACCATCATGCAGGTGCGGGCGGCGGCGGGGCCCGGCGGGGCCGAGAGCCGGCGGGGCCGAGAGCCGGCGGGGCCGCGGGGCAGCGGGGGCTGCGGCGGCCGGGCCCGTCCGTTCGTCCGTCCCCGGGCCCCCGCCGGAGCGGCGAGGGCGGGCCGCCTGACCCGAGGGCGCTCTCGGCAGCTCTGCCACGACCGGGGCTACCTGGTGACCCAGGACGAGCTGGACCAGACGCTGGAGGAGTTCAAGGCGCAGTTCGGTGACAAGCCCAGCGAGGGCCGGCCCCGGCGCACGGACCTGACGGTGCTGGTGGCTCACAACGACGATCCCACCGACCAGATGTTCGTCTTCTTCCCGGGTGAGCGGGGCCGGCCCCGGCGCCGGGGGCGGCCGCCCTTCCCCGGGCTGCGCCGCCTCCGCCTGGCGCGGTCGGAAGCTGGGGGGGAAGGTCCGGCTTGGCTTTCTGGAGGGGTCAGCGGCGGGAGGGAGGGCTCTTGGTAACCCCGGGGCTGCCCCCTTCCCCAGAGGAGCCCAAGGTCGGGATAAAGACGATCAAGATGTACTGCCAGAGGATGCAGGAGGAGAACATCACCAGAGCGCTGATCGTGGTGCAGCAAGGCATGACCCCCTCGGCGAAGCAGGTACAAAGCGCCGTAAAAGAAGGCTGCCTCCGAGTCAGGGTTGTTGTTGGGACCGCGGGCGTTTTGCTTGTTTGTTTTTCAGCGCTGCTTTAGATTAACGAAAGCTTAGGATTTCCGTCCCGATAAAATCTTTCGCTAAAGCCTGTTGTACCTTAACACGGGCTCTTGCTTAATGTGCAAGCGTACGTAACCAGAACAACTGGTTCTGGTTCCAGAAGAAGAGCTGATGGCCCATCAGCAGCCAGGGGGTTGATGAGAGAAAAGAAGATACGTGCCAGCGGTCAAGAGATGCGTGCGCTCTTTGCCCGCGTAGCTGTATCTGCGTGAGCGCGAGTGTGGTGATTCCACGTTTGCAGTGACTGGTGTTTATCGAGGAGCAGATCTGAGCCCAGGCAGGGCTGTCCCAGAGCTGTGCGGCAGTCCGTGACAGACCTTTCCCTTTTCAGTCCCTGGTAGATATGGCTCCCAAGTACATCCTGGAGCAGTTCCTGCAGCAGGAGCTCCTGATCAACATCACGGAACACGAGGTGAGCAGTGTCGGGCAGCGGAGCAAGGGCGGGACGATCGGTCTTTTGTGCCGACCTGCGGCTCGGGCTGCTCCTAGAGACCTTCTCTCGGTTGGAAGGCCGGGCTGAGTGACGCCGTCGGAGTTTTCTTCCTTACAAACGTGTCGCTTCTCCCGCCACTGAGAGGAGCCAGTCGCTTTCTCTGGCTTTCTAACCGTCGGGTCGCTCTGCCCTGTTGTTTACAGTTGGTCCCGGAGCACGTTGTCATGACAAAGGAAGAAGTGACTGAGCTACTGGCCAGATAGTATCCTTTGTTTGTTCTTGCCCTTCCTGCCTGCTTGTGACGCATGCTTGCTTTGGGCTGAAAGTGAACACATCTGCGTGCGACGGTTTAGTGCTTTCTTCCGTTCGCTGTGCTAACGAACGGGCAGCTGGGCCAGCTGCGTGTTCTGCTGGGGGGAGCTTCTCCTTGACTCCCTGCGCAGTAAGCTGAGAGAGAACCAGCTCCCGAGGATACAGGCCGGGGATCCTGTGGCCCGGTACTTCGGAATAAAGCGTGGTCAGGTAAGAGAAGTAGACTCGGGCAGCAGTTCCCTGTGGGCAGGGCAAGGAGCTGAGGTCCTCTACGGTATTTCAGAACTCTCGGAGACAGGAAGGGTATCTCTTTCAAGCGTAAAAGCTGTTGTAGGTTAGGTACGGATGTGCGTAAGCTGAGCAGACTTCTAGCAAGGAGACGGCAGCCTCGGCTGCCTGCTGGATCGGCTGGTGACAGCCAGCAGATGTGACACCAGCCCCGCGCTCTGTGATCTCCCCCCTCCCCTTGCACAGGGGGGCGGCACTTCCACGCTACGCCCCCGCTCTGAGGCAGGGAGCTCAGCGCCGACCGTCTCCGTGGCTGCTGAGTGCCGCAGCTTTACAGCCACGCTGCCTGGGCCTGAGCGCGCCCCTGTGTCGGGCAGGGAAGCCCTGCAGGGGAAACTCGCCGCCAGCTTCTCTCCCTCATGAGTTCCTCCTGTCGGCCTTCTAGGTAGTGAAGATCATAAGGCCGAGCGAGACTGCGGGCCGCTACATCACCTACAGGCTGGTGCAGTAATCTGGAGCTATCGGGTAAGGCGGAGTACGAAACCCTCTGGCTGGCGGAGGGCTTTGGGCAGTGCCTTAGACTTACGCTGGGGCTTTCCGGGATTGACTTGAAGTGAGCTGTCTCCAGGAAAAGATCATCCCAGAACTTTAAACTGTCTGTGGAGGGAACCGTTAGTGAGAGGACAGACCAGAGCAAGGCTTAATCAGTCTCTTGCCTCAGTATCCACCGTTTAGGACATGCCTGTCGGTGTTCAGGGCATGCAGTGGGGCTTGGCCTTGAGAGCGGCCTGCTGAGGGAGGCGTGAGGTGATTCGCATCCCGAGTTCTCTTTCTTCCAGGTGTGGAAGAGTTGTGTGACACCTCGCGATCCTCCCATCCACCGGCAATTTACAGACGTGCTGAGACGTCTGCCTTTTCATAGATGGCCAAGAAAATTCTCTTTCCGTGTTGCCTCTATGCAGTTGTGTTACTTGGCCTAATTCCTTGTTTTCCAGCATGGACTTTGCTGTAACTCCTTGCTCTTCGCTAAGGACTCGTGCCATGGAAGTAACCTGAAGCAACTGATTTGTGCAGGGAGGAAGCGAGTGGAAAAAGGCTTTTGCTTTCCTATTTTATTTATAGGATCTTACTTTTAATAAAGGTTTGTACTCTCGCTGTTCCTCGCTGGTATTGTATTTCTCAGCCCTTCCCGTACCAAAGCCTTCTGGACTTCGCACGTTCCTGTATTTTTCATTCTGTTTAGGGTGCCTTGCTGCTGAAGCCCTGATGGACTCTCCGTCATGGCTGAGCCAGGAGCTCACCCTGCGGAACTCTGATCCAGCTGTCGTGCGCAGTTTTGACACTGCAGTTCAGACTTACCTCGTTGCTTACCGTACCTGTTCTAACCTCTGGCCCTTGTTTTGAGACCTTGGTGTTCAGATATTGCAACGGAGAGTTGCTTATCACCCCCCAGTCGCTTTCATTTTAATCTGTTCCAGGTCTCTTGAGGGTTTTTAAAATTCAGTATACTTGCTGGAAATACTTGGAGTACTTCCTCACGGTGCTTAGCCTCCTGTGGCCACGGGCATGTGGGTCTGGAAGACTCTGATCTCCAGGACAGACACGGGTTGGAACACGCTGATTTTATTTTATTTTTTTTTTTTTTGGAAGCATGTCGATCTGAACCCAGCAAAACACGTAACGCAGCTTCATACAGCAGCACAGGCATGTCATAACAAACACGCTTTACTTCTTCCACGCTGAATTAATACACAAATAGAAGGGTGCCTGTTACCATGTGAAGCTCAAGCGTAGCTTTTGTCCCTTCCCTCACTCACATTCACCTGTCACCCATCCTCGCAAACACACGCGGTACCGCCCGTGGTAGCAGTGCTGGCAGCAAGAGAGGGCAGTCGGCCTCATTCCTCTTGCTGCCGTGGAAATGACCTGCTGGAAAAATCCAACCCTCCCGTTGAAGAGCTGCGGAGCAGAATGTCTCGCAGGTATCTCTGGCTCTTCTTTGGCTCAGTTACAAACCAGCCAGCTGTAAATTAACTCTGGTTTTGTGTACCTTTAACTGTGTGTACTGTGCTGAGATGCATTTCCGATTAGTCTCGGAGAGCTCTGGCAGCCGCGAAGCCCAGGCTCTCCCCTGTGCTGGAGGCTGATCCTCTGAGGGGCCAAACGTCTGGTTGATCGCCCAGTTCTACAGTAACGAGGTGTGTATAACCCTCAGACGCCACTCGGTGTATCTTCAGCTGGAACATCGCTCCCGCCTCGCTCGCTTGGCTTCCTTGGCCAGAGATCGGCCTCTGCCTTCCCCCTCGCTGTCCCGTTGGGGTGGATGCTCTGCAGAGCCTGATGCGTGAGCAGGCAGAGCGAGGGATGATCTGGTGTCCAGCATCTCCCCGAGGAAGGGTCTGGCTAATTGTTAGAAAACACCTTTGGATTCGTGCAATTTCTTAGGAGCTGTGGGCTGCGAGTTGCTTGTGTGTGAGGTGCCCTCGCGCATCTGTCCCTGGCCGGGAGCTCTTGGTCTTTGCTGGTCACGCGCCCTCCCGGGCCGCGGGTCTAGTGGCACGCTCAGCGGCGACGGCAGGAACGCAGCCCGGGTACCCTAGCCCAAGCAGGGTGGTAGAAGGAAACAGCTTTCAGCCCTTTCTAAGCTTAAAATCTACTTGTTTCTCTATGCTTCAGTGCAGAAAAGTCTCGTAGCTTTAAAAAAATACTTTGGCTGGTCTTGTTTAACCCTTTAAGTTCCTTTGCCAGCAGAGGTAGTGGATTCGTGTTGAAGGGTTATCTCTTTACAAAAAAAAAAAAAAAAAAAAGCCTCTTACACTGGCAGGGGCTGTGACTTGATCCAGGCCGTGGGGGTCCTGAGGAGGAGGCACCTCCCCTTGGTGACCTGCTCTCTGCCCAGCTCCATCTCGCGGCCGGCTGGAAGAGCAAAGGCGTAGCCCAGGACTTGCAGCTCAGATTTTTGGACACCAAATATCTATCAAAAAAAAACCAACCCCTGAGAGATCAGGCAACGCTCAGGACCCTGCAGCGAGGAAAACCTGTCCCCTGAGCTTGCTCACAGCCTGCGGGTTGCTCTTTGCGTGGCTCCTGCCAAGTAGAAAAATGCCCATAAATACAAGCAGCAATGCAAACCTCGTCAGCCGAGCCAGGAAAGGCACGTCGCTGGTTGAGTCCTGTGTTGCTTAGAAGTGCTGAGGCAGTAAATTGATCACTGGACTTTGGGTGCCTGGTACAGTCAGTTATAAATGATAAATGTACCTTGCAGGGCCTGGCAAACGGTGCAGCCGCGGCCCCAAAGCCGAGGCCGGCTCTGTGCGAGACGGTGCAGGTGCCTTTTACCCGGCTACGCCGAACCCAGCACTCCTCCGGCCGTGTCGTCCCTTCCCAGCGAGCTGTTCCCCAGGCCGGCAGAGCCAGCCCGCGCGCGTGGTGCTCGGCATTGTCCGTCTGTCCGTGCGGCGCCCGTGCCTTGCTGCAGTGCCGTTCTCTTGTCCGCTGTTGGGGAACTCTCCCTGTGCCACCTCCCGGCAGCCTCGTCTCCCCCTTTTGGCCGCAGCCAGCGAGGATGATCAGATCCTTTGACTCTTCCTACCTCAATTTCTGCAGTAGAGGCGTAGGATTAGGGAGCGCAGCAAAAATTAAGCCTGTGACCTGGCACGGGCACGGCAAAGCCCTGGGTTCCTTCCCAGTCCAGAACAACAAGCGAAGGGTCTGCCCTGCTTCAGCTCCTTCCCAAGTAATGTGCTTCGTGGGCTGCTGGATTGAGCAGGCGCTCCCAGCAGTCAAGGCAGACTGACCCGATTTTCCCCGTCGGGAGCCGAGCGACTCGGGGGGTTTTGTGTGAAAGCTCCAGCCACGAAACAGCGAGGACTTGCCTGCAGCTGACACACCAAACCCCCCTGAGCTGCCCGTGGCTCCGTCCTGTCCCTCCCCACCCCTCAACGTCACCGCTTTGCGAGTCGCTGCGCCTGGGTAGTTTCTGGGTTTTGCCCCTTTGCCCCGTCCCAGCGACCGCGGTATTTTTGTTTGGTGGCTTAGATGAAACAGGGCTGCCGCTCGCTGCCTGGCTTGTGGCCGTCTTGGCACCTGGCTGCCAGATGCCAGGCAGCGGCAGGCGTAGATGTGTTGTTGGACTGGTTTGTGTTGTAGTCCGTGTCGGCAGCGGAAAGGCGTCTCTCGGGGTATTCTTCTGCATCGCTTTGCTCTTCTCCTGGGGGGCTGCGGCAGCGGGGAGCGGCGCCCTCCGCGTCCGACTGGCCCATGCTGCAGCTCCGGCTCCGCTGTCCCTCGCTCCCGTCATCGCAGAACTGAGCTTCGTCTGTGCTGGTCTCGCTCTCCTGTTTCGTTAGCTGGGTTCGTGGGCCCCCGTCCGCGGCAGCCAGCAGCTCCCTGCTGTCCTCCAGGTCGGAGTCGGAGTCAACGGAGCGGTCACCAGACTCTGCGGGACAGAGGGAGCCCTGTGCTACGCTCTTGCCCAGCACCACGGCATCAGCAGGAGCTTTGTTCAGCAAACTTGTGGTCTTCAGGACAGGGGAAGGGCTTCGTGTTACTGCCACTAGTGACATACCTCCCACCTCCCAAGAGACCTGTGCCCGCTGGGGAGGGGCCACCGGGTGCCTTCACTTACCTGTGAAGGGGTCGGTGCTGTAACCCAAATTCCTCTTCTCTGAAGGCAGCTCTAGGTAGGTGATGCTGCCGGGAGGTGCTGCGGGCGGGGAGCCTGCGCTGGCCTGGGAGGAAGAGGTACAGTGGTGAGGCCATGGAGGAAAAGAAAACCCTCATTCGCTGAGAAATGGTTCCAGAAATCTCATTGTTCACTGGAGAAACACCAACTTGTTGTCCCGGTGTAAAAGCGTGTAGGCTCCATCCTCCCACCCCCTGCCTGTCTCGCCTACTGAGACTGTTCTTTTGGGGCAGAAAACCACTCGCAAGTGGAGTGGGGATGCACAGGGGGACATGACGAAGCAAGGCGGGTTTCCTAAGAGACAGGCAACAGCATTGGCCAGACCCGTACCATCGTGTGGCACGGCAGGGATGGGGAACGTCACTGGTGCAATCCGCAGGGCAGAGCACGAGGCCGGGGCACCGTTCAGGAGAGGGGTGGGGGGTGTTAGGGCTGCAGGAGGGTCTGCCCCAGCTGATCTGCTCCAGGATGCAAGCGCCAGCAGGCTGTCTTGGTAGGCTCCGCATCCCCTAAGGGTGCTCCCTTCCCCAGAGACTCCTACCAGGTCAGAGCAGCTGGCTGCCTCCTCCTTGCTGTCTGTGGCGTATTTGCTGGCGTCGGCCAGCACCGTGGTCTCCTTGTTCTCAAAGATGGTTGAATAGAAGATGATGAGCGCCTCGATGATGCGAGCTTGGTGGGGATAATCAACCAACGAGGACAAGGAAATAGTGGCGTCCGTGGGCCTTGGGCGCATCAGTGTTGGCCCAAAGACGATGCCCAGGTTGCTTGAGGTCATCTTGTTGTCCTGTTCCACCTCCACGATCCTGGGGAGGAGGAGGAGGAACTCGTGAGAGCAAGCAGGGAGAAGGGATGGGTGGACAGGCAGGGCTTGCCCAGCCTGGCGCATCCAGGCTGGAGGAGCTGCTGGGCTGGCAGCACAGGAGTCCCCGCTCGTGGCAGACACGAGCTTCGTGAGCGGCAGAGAAGTAGCTGCAGCTACGGATCTACCTCCCTGCTCCTGGGAAGGGCTGGGCTGTCCCCGCTGCCAGCGTGGGTCCAGTGGGGAGGCTGCACTTACCTTCCCACTCTAGGGAAGAAAGGGAAGGTGCCCCAGCACCCGCGCAGGCTCTGGACCTGCCCTTCTCACCTTCTCAGGTGCTGCAGGAGGTACTGGAGTGTGGCCATGTTCTCCCAGGGAAGCTCCTTCAGCAGCTCCTTCAGCTTCAGCACCAGGTTCACCACCACCTTGTCCGTGTCGGCTCCTTTGTCCACCAGCTCAGGGCCCCCTTTCCCGCTCTTGCCCTTGGCCTCGCCGCCCTGTAAGCTCTCCTTGGCCAGGCCCATCAGCTCGTTGTACATGCGGAAGGGCATAATGGGCTCCGGCAGCTGCAAGCAAGAAGAGGGGAGATGGGTGCTGGAGAGCCGTGCCTCCCCGTCCCAGGGCAGGGGGGGAGGCTCACCCCCTCCCTGAGACCTAGACCTGCCCAGTGCCGTTGAGCTGAGGAAACCTGGGGCCTTTCTACAGCAAGGAAACATCCCCAATGCTTCCAAAGCGTGCTACCCAGAAGGTAATGTTTGTTTATCCATCTCCTGGAGCGTGTAAATCCAGCCTCGTTTGTCCTAGCCAATTAGTACCTGTGAAGCTGAAGCAAAAAGCAACAACGTTTGATCTCTGGGTGCTCTCTGCTGGACAGGTCCCTCCGGGTCAAGGTTAAGGGATTCTCTTTTTTCCCTAGAAAAGCCCTGGCCCAGGGCGGGCACAGCAGCAGGTTCCCCAGCAGACGGGGGGTGGTGGTTAGAAAGAGGACGGGAATGAAAGAGGACAGGAATGGATTGTTCTGGGCTGGAGAAGGCAGGATGTAATCGGCATAGCCTGCAGCAAAGGTGGGGCTGTGGTTAGGTGAAAACTCTTGCTTTGAAGCTTGTAAGAAGCACCCAGAGCAGCATGTTAACTAATTGGTGGTTTTGCATGGCTGGCGATGTTTTCAGAGTGGCTTAAACAGATGGTTTTGGGGATAGGCTGCCTCTCACAGCAGAGCGGGGTCCCTCCAGTCCAGCACTCTTACGGAGGGACTTTAGACCCATTTCTCTGCAGTGAGACATTGGATCATGGCTCAGGACTGATTCTTCCTTTCTTTCCACTCTGCTTTTCTTCTCTGGAGAAACCGCAGAGGCAATTCAGAGCCCTTCTCTCTGTGCAGGGGACCTAGGGACAAGGCTCCGTCCTTGAGCCGAGCCCGATTCTCGAGGTAACGCACAGGAGCCCTTCTGCGGAGTTACACCAGGCCTCCAAGAAAGGCAGCACTAAAGAGTTAAGCGGTGAGGCTGCAGTGCGAAGGAGAAGCTGCTTCCTCTCCTTCTGCCTTGTGGTGGCTCGTTGGAGGATGTGGGTGATGCCGTTTGCGCTGCCAGTTTTCGAGTTTGCGTATTGGCATTTGCTGGGGGTGGAGAACTGCTGTGAGCAGGGGACAGCACCCGGCTGAGCCCACCGCAGGGCGACCCGAGGGCCACAGCGCTGCTCGGGGAGACGTGAGCTCAGCCCCGGCTCTGCCGTGCAGGGTGACCTTTGCTGGATCATTTCCCTTTTCGTGTGCCTGGTTCCCCAATTGCAAAGGGGAGGGAGGATTTGGTGCTTCTGCACGTTGTTTTTCTGCGGATACGAACGCCGCTGCTGCAGGGGTGGAGGAGCCATGCGAAGCGATGGCGGGCGAGTTGTGCGAGGGCTCACCGAGAGCAGGAAACCGGCAGTCATCTCGGAGGAGGCGCAGCGCGAGTGCTCTTCCCCAATCGTGCACGTGGTCCCATCTCTACCGCTGATCCACTCCCAGCTGGGAGGGACCCCTCTCACCACCCACACTGTCATACAGTTATTAAGCCCAGTTCGTGCAGAATTACTCCTGCCAGAGGTGACTCGGTGAAGCCAGGTTTGTTTCTGGGAAGTTAGTTCCTCTGGCCACCTCTCCCCTGCCTCCCCCCAGCAGACGGGACCACCAGCACCTTACCTGTCTCAGGTAGAGCTTCAAGACATTGCTGATATCATGAGGGGAGGCCTGGGACAGCTCCACCAGCTCTTTCCCATTCTCAAACGCCTGGCAAAGCTTCTCCACGCGGGTCTTGACGCCATTAACTCGGTAGATGCCCTGTAAAAGAGAGAAAAGTGGAGTTGAGGTGAGGAGAGATGTTTCTCATCAAGTCTGCACAAGACAGTGAGCTTCTAGCTCCCATCCTCTCCTTTTGGGGTTGGAAATCCCTCTCAGAAGTCCTTCTGGGCCATCCCCTTCCAGCTCAGATATTACTGTCATTCCTGTTTCATAGGAAAGAGGGAGGCAAAAGAAATGAGTTTCCAAGGTCAGAGTTTGGGGTATCGGGGCGAAGTTTATCACCTGGGACTTTCTGGCTTCCCGCCTCCAGTAATCTGAAAAACGAGTCTGTTGGTTTTCATACCAAGGCAGAAGAACATTTCAAGAGAAGGCAGCTGAGCCAGCTTAGCTGAAGAAGAGGGAAGAGAGAGTGCGTCACCTTGGTTTTCAGTGCCCGCTTCTCAATCTCAGAAATGCACTTCTTGATGATGAAGGGGATGCCATCTGAGCTACTCTGAGAAGCCTTTGTGAAGTCTTGCCCGAAAAGCTGCAGTTTTCCTTGGAGTTTCTTGTGCCCGCACTGGATGGCCAAGGTTTCCAGACACTTCTTGTGGCAGGCCAGGTAGCACTGGAAAACACAGGGAAATGTGTGGAGGTGGGAGGCAGCACCATGGGTTAGGTGGAAGGGCAGCCACCGAGAGACACCAGGCATCGCTCAGAGAACAAGGAGCTCGTTGAGCAGGACGGCAGACAGGAAAAATGCCTTTCCTGGAGACATCGCAGGACCAATGCAAAGCACGCGGACCCCTCCCCAAAGGAGGAGTGTCTTCTTAAACACAGGTTAGAGCTGTGCTAAGGTAGTCCTGCCTCAAAGTTCATGCTGGCACCTCTGCTTCCACAGGGAACTTAGACCTCCTGACTGCAGTTACACCCATGGTTTGGACCACACGTGTGTCAGGGCTCCTGGCCGGGTTTCTACAGCAAACCTGTGACACCCGAGTGAAAAGCTGCACCGCAATATGCTGCTGCAGAGCGCGTGGCTCTCATCTGGGGACAGAGTGAATCACAGGACCGTACGCAGGTAGCGGTGAGGCCACCCCGTTCATGGGACATATCCTCCATCTCTTCCACCCACCAAGCTCTCTTCCCACTTCTCCCAACTTTACCTCCTCGCATTCCGCTCCCTGGAAGTAAACGTAGCTGTTGCACTCCCGACACTTGGAAGGGGTACGGAGCTTCCTCAGCCGATGAGTCTGGGCAGCCTTGGATAAGCCAACGTTTCGGAAGGGCCCTGTTGGAGCCGTCATCTCTGGTGTGATCCCATTGATGCCTACGAGCAGAACAAAAAGAAATGCAGCTGCATTCTTTTGGGGATGTCTCCTGAGGAGGTAAGGTTAAGCAAAGCTTGAGCAGAGCGGTCACTGTCACAGATCAGACAACCAGCTGGATGCATTAGTTCTTTAGCAACATTGCAAATAACCTGCACTCTGAGGTGTACAGCCCTAGCTCATCTGTTCCCACTGGTTTGAGCGGAGCTCATCCCTTGGTAAAGGGAATGCTATTGGGCTCCTCCTGGGGTCACCATCAGGTATCCTCCCCAGCGATCGTTCAGTTTACCTCCAGAACTACTGCATTTGGGAAAAGTCAACCTGCAGTTAGCTTTGCCACGGTGTGCGGGTGCACAGCAGGAGCACCGCGTCACCTCCCGCGCTGTCACGTACTCTGCTCAAAGGGGGTGGCGTTCTCATCCTTCTCTTCCAGCTCTTCGCTGGAGGACATGGTGCCGTTGGAAGACAGCCGCTGGAGTTTACGGCTGAATTCACCTGTCAAAAGAAAACCCACAAGCCGGTGAGATTACTGGCAAAGTCGTTTCTCTTCTGAGTGCGCTCTGATGCTCGTGGCCGATTCCCACAGCGGGCAGTTGTGTGCCTTGTGCTGCTGGGGCAGCGCTCTCTGCAGAAAATGAGAAACCGGGAGCGAGCCGGGGGCCGCGCGTGCCCGTGCAGTGCCCTGCAGCGGAGCAGGCTGCAGCCAGTGTAGTGGTCCCTCATCCCATCCCATCCCATCCCATCCCATCCCATCCCATCCCATCCCATCCCATCCTGCTGGAGACTGGGATCAGAGCAGTTATTTACAACACGGTGTTATTACAAGGCAGATAAAAAAGAGAAGTGACTGGTCTCGCCTAACTCCGACGCTCTGTTTTTAGGCTGACTGTATTAGAAGGGGAAGGACTGCCTGACCTGGGCTGTTTTCGGTATCTACCTGCGCTTGAATCCAGGCTGCTGTCAGCTTCAGTGATGGAGGTTGGCCAGGATTTGTGGACCTGGTGTCCCCTCCCACCTGCAGAGGAACACACATAGTCCGTTTGAGATTGCTTCCTGCGTTCAGGAGAGAAACACGGGAGAAGAGCCTAGACTCTGGGGGACACTTAAATTACTGAAGGAAGCTGCTTGGCTTCCTGTTGACAGGCTGGTGAAGGGGCTGTTGGGGTTGTGATGCCTTCAGTAACACATCCAGCAAGGGAAAGAAGAGATGGGAAGATGGAGAATGGTCTGTTAGGTAGCACTAGCAACAGCAAAAAAAACCCCCCCGGATCTGATTTTCTGTCCTTCAGGAAATTCAGCTTGCAAGGCTTCCAGCCTGTCCTGCTGCTGCGAAGAGAAGCCCCCCACCTCGGCACCCGTGGATGTCCTGCCTCACTCCTGACCAGGGGGGAGGACGCAGCCTGCTGCGAGCGGTGCCGTGGGGACGGCGATGTAGAGGCTCCTCTCTGCTCCGGGCTCACCTCTCCGTTCAGCCGCCACAGCCCCGCTTTGCTGCTCCTTCGCTCCTGCTCCTCCTTCCGAGACGGTCCCGTCCTTGGGCAGCCCGGCCCCGTCAGAGCCGGCATTCGTTGAGAAGTCACTGGCATTGAAGCTGCCTTTCCGTGTCCGAGTAAAGGGGGACCTGGTGGGCAGAAAGAAGGAGAAAAGGGAATGTCTGAGTGGATGAGAAGGAAGGACACTTGAAAACCTTATTCACGGCTGCTATCCACCTGTCTTGGGATTTACAGTCCTCTGTCTTAGGTACTAGATAGCCTGTCTCATCCATCGGAGGATGTGAGAGGAATTCCCAGCTGCTCCAGCCCCAGCTTTCCCAGCAGGAGCTGCCTTCAGGCGCACTGAAAGCACGCTGGTTTCTGCAGGGGAGCACAGCGCCAGCCCAGGGGAAGGTTGCCAGTGACAGAGAAGATGAGTGTAAACCAGGAATGATTTCCCCCTCTCCTTTCCTACCAGGCGTTGTGTGACACGTAGGGCTCAAAGTCGTATTGGATGTCAGGTTCATCTCCTCGCTGCAGCTGCTTGACGTGAGAGGCGTATTGCTGCCCGGGGTCGTAGAGCTTGCTGCTCTCGCACAGCGTCTGGAAGTTGACGGGCAGTGGAGCCGTCTGCATGTGCATGATCTGGTAGAAGGAGATTGTGGCCTAAAAATAACGTAGAGAAAATCAGACACGAGCTTTGTGAGGTGACATACAAGGAGGAGAGAGATGAGGAGAGAGACAAGGAACTCCAGGTTAGATGAGAAATCAGGAGCACAGAGCGGTGTTTGGTCTGCAGCCCGGAGCCTTGGCTTTTCAGAGCACAAGGGAGTGAAGAGACCTTTACATCTGCCTGGACCTCATCTGAAATAGGAGCAGCTAAGCCAGGTCTGCTGGGGAGACAGCTCTGAACCTCTCCTGAGCAGGGTACGGCCACCCCCTTGCCCTGGGAGCCATACCGAGCAAGCAAGCCCCACTCACCGTCTTGATGACCTGGTCACTCTGTTTGATCACTTCGTGGATCTGCCGCAAGGAGTTCACCTTGGTATCCTCCAACTCCTGCTTCTGGGTATTTGCATCCGCAACACAGGTCCGATATGTGGCCATCGCCTCTTCTGCCTGAGAGTTGGGAGAGCAAGAGGTGGAAACAGTTCATAGGCAAGGAGAACAAGGAGAGCAGCTCTCTGCACTTGGACCCTGTTCCTCTAGGCATTCCTGCGCCGTGTCCGAGGATGTGTGGGGAGCTCAGTTCAGTCCACTTAGCTCAGGGCTGCCCCTGTACGAGGGCAGCAAGGAGTGAGAACGTTCTTGCCAGGCAGACGCTCAGCCGAAGTCCAGAGCTGTCATGTTCCTACCTTGTTCTTGGCTTCCTCTTCCAGCCGCCTCTTCTTGTCCAGGGTTTTGGTGGTGATGCTGCTGGTGGTGTTCTGCTGCTCTTCTTCTGCTTTCACTGCCATGTACTTGGCCTTGTCGTGCTCCTCGCTGCGCTGCATGTATATCTGCTTGGCCTTGCGCAGGTTGACCTCTGCCTCTTGCTGCCAGTGAAAACAGGGTGAGGACTGAACTCTGCAAGGGGATCGTTATCCCCCACAAGCCCCCCAGGGCCCCTTTCCCGGCCCCTGCGCCCCGTGTTTCTCTGGCGTCCCCCAGCACAGCAGAGGCTACTGGAGAGGGGCAAGGAGTCCAGCATCCTCAGAGGGGTACGTGTCACCGGGGTACTCCAGACCGGGCTTGGGGAGCACAAACCCAGCCTGTGCTGTGCGGCTGTTACTCACCAGTTTCCTCTGCGCCCGGTGCCACTGCTCCTTGATCTCCTTCCTCCGTTTTTCATGTTCAAGGCGTCTCACTGTTAGCGGCTGAATCAGGAGGGAGAAACAACCCCCACAGTGGTTTGAGCTAAACGCTCGCTGCTCTTCCCTTTGCAAAAGGCTTTTTTTTCCCTGTGGCGGTTGTTATCATTCCCCAGCACATCTGGGCTTGGTTACAGGGAGGGTTTGTGTCACGGACAAAAATTTGCAGCCTGGGAAGTGCCAGATGCAGTTTCCCTCCAGACTGAGCTAAGCAAGAGCCGCCCTCTGCAATGACAGGACATCAACTCCCTCCCTGGCAAACAGCTCCGGAGAGCGGCTGTCCTTGGGAGATGGGTGTAGCTTGGTCCGGGCTAGTGGGGGAACGTGGGAATGCAGAGAGGCCTCGGATGAGGTGGAGATCGATAAGGAGGTGCCGTTCGATTTGCCAGACTTGGGGGGGTTTCTTCTAGGCCCTGTACCTAATGCCTCGAAGGACCCAGAAACTAGCTGAGAGCTTGGGCTCGTTGATCCGCCGAGGCCAGAGCAAAGCCAGGGAATGCCGAGCCTGAGCAGCGGCTGAGCCGAGCAGCAACTGGATTCCAGTTTCTGAAAGAGCTGCCTGGGGCAGAAGGACTGAGGAGACCACTAATGCCTCCCTCGCTGCCCAGCCGCCGGGGAAGACCCTTCTGAGATGGCCTTTCATCTTCTCACCTGGAGGAAGGTTTGGTGCTGCAGGGTGTTGGCAGCCTGCAGAACCGACGTCCCGTGCTCCATATCCTGCTCCAGGGCCAGCAGGTAGATGGACAGGAAAGGCATGTTGGTCTGAGAAACGAGAAAACGCGCAACCCTGAGCCCCAGCACCGCAGCGTGAACCAAAGGAGACGCATCCTCCAGTGCTGCGTTTGGGGGAGAAGAGCGAGAGGCTCAGCTTGGCTGCCCGCTACTGGTAAAAGCCCCATCCTGGACCGAGACAGTGTGGTCACAGGCTGCCATGAGACCGCTTGGAGGGAGGTCGGAGGGGGCTGGAAGGGCCCCGTGGTGTTGCCTGCCCAGTGCCTGGCCTGGAGAGCAGGGGCCAGGGCATGTCTGGCGTGTGAGCCTGCCCGGGCTCTCCCTGCTGGCACATCCAGCGGGGCCAGGCAGAAATATTGGCTGCCGATGGAGGAGCTTTTGCAGGGTCTCAGCATGATCCTTTGCTTTGGTTTGGATGCATGAATTTTGCCAGGCAAAGAGCTTTGGAGAACTGCATGCTTGTTCTCCTGGGCAAGAAGCCGGGTCACACGAAACAAGCTCTCCAGGGCTGCTTGCTCCCGATACAGCCCGACAGCCTGGATGCCAGGTGGCTTGAGGGACATGTGGACTTACCTCCTGACTGATGGTTTGCTTGCAGCTGTTTGCCATCTTCTGAAGCCCTTTGGCAAACTCCATCTCTGGAAGAAAAAGGTTGGAAGTGACAAGACATACGAGACACCAGGATTTCCCTGCTGATTGGATTCCTTTTGAAAGGACTTTCAAGAAGGAAAGGATTCAAAGGAATCAAGAACTTCAGGAATGAAGTTCACCCTGCCCTTGCAATGTCTGACTCCCCCAGCCTTGTGTACATGATTGTAGAGGACCTCGAGCTGTTCTGATGCTGCTCCGAGGAGTTCAGCCCCGCTTCGGAGAGGACCCACCCGCCATCCTCCCTGTCTCACCCAGCGTGGTCCTTTTCTCCAGGTAGCCAATGAGGTCCTTCATGTACTTGGAGATGTTTTTGGCGTACTGGAGGGCAGCATCTACCCCCCCCTCGCAGCGCTGCAGCATCACGTCCACTTCCTCAGCAGGAGGGCGGCCTGTGATGGGACGAGGGGGAAGGTGGGGAGAGAAAGAGCAGAGAGACACTGAATGTGCTATTGCCGCTGTGGTCACTGATCCGCTCCCTCCAAATGCCTTTGAGTTCCCAGGAGCACTGGAACAGCCGGGAAAACCCCAGGACAGCCTAGCTCACCCCTGCAAGCTCCATGAGCTTTCAGTGCAAACCTCCCCGTATCTGTGCTGGCATCGTGCTGTGCTGGTGTCCTGCCGGCCCCCGGTGCCAGCAGCAGCTCTGCTGCCTTTTCTCAGCCGAGGAGCTGTGTGCAGCTCAGAACTGTGGCGACGACGGGGAAGACGCCGGTTCCTGCCGGCTGGTCTGCTCAACCGGGTAACCCACCACCCCAAACCCTGCACCCAGAGTCTGCCTGCTTACCCGTGTCATAGCTTTCCATGCCCGAAGGCATGCCATCTCCTCCAGGCCCGGGGATCCCTCCGTAGAGGCTCTCCATAGTCTTTGGGAATTGGGAAAGAAAAGGGACTGATCAGAGAAGAGGAAGGGGAGCAGTTGGAGGGGCTGGTGGATGGAGGGGAGGCAGAAACCCAGAGCTGCTGGAGCCTTTCTGCTGTTGCTGGAAGTGTCCTGTGCCCAGCCCGTGGCCCTACAGGAAGGCCATGAGCTAACGGGAATGTCACTGGGGAAATACCTTGCTCTGTGCACACACCAGACCACGGCAGAGCTAAGGAGAGCAACCAGAGCCATATTTTCTGCCTCTGTTGACAGAGCTGCTCCATCCCTTCCCGAGCCACCTTGCCCTTTGGATCGAGCTGCCAAGTGGCCTTTCCCCTCCTTGGGATGGCAGTGAGGACAGGAGCAAGCAGGCAAAGCCTGCACGCAGCTCCGACGGGCTTAGAGGTGAGCGGGGAATCCCACGTCTGGGGCTGGGGCTCAGCCCCTTCCCGATCCGGGTCTGAGTGCCCCGGCACATCCCGAGACCCACGCGATGGGAGCGGGCATCACTCACCTGGTTCTGGTCGCTGGGTGGGATGGAGAGGATGGTGCTGCTGTCCACCTCCCCCATGAGGAACTCGGACACGCTGTGACGAGAGGAATACAGCGGGGCTCAGCAAAGGGAGGACGGGCAGTGACAAGGAGGGCTGTCACCCAGCAGCACCCGACCCGCATCCGAGGGACCGGGCAAGGGCCAGGGCAGTCGGAGCTGCTATACTGGTTTCAGTGGGGATCAGCTCAGCTCCACGTGACGTGGTCTTGGTAATTCAGGTGGAGGAGCAGAGCTTGGCCCAGCACTGAAGAGGGGCCGGGAGATGGAGCCTATGGGCTCGAGCAGGCTTTGGGGTCCCTCCTCAGTGCTGGAGGAATTGCTGGTGCAAGCGGCAGGAGGAGTGAATCTGCCCTCCCTGCGGGGTCTCTCCAGTCCCCAAACCATCCCCCAAAGCAGCCGCCACTGTGGGGCTGTGCGTGGGCGAGGGGACGGGGCGAGGGGTGGAGATGTGTCCTGGCTGTTGAGGGCAACGAGGTCCATTGGGGGACCTCCTCCGGGGGACGGCTGGCCAAAAGTCCCTTACGTGCTGCTGAAGGACACTGCGATGGTCTCCACGGCCTTCTCGAACTCCCGCTTGTCTGTCTCATTGTTGGATTCGTAATGGAAACCTGGAAATGAGAAAATGCGGAAGCCCTGTCGCCAGGAGCGCCTGTCCCTGCCTCAGGCAGGAGAAGGACCTGCCGGCTCCTGCTGGTCTCAGCCCTGCTGTGGGGCTGGGGCTGGGTCGGGCTCAAGGGAGCAGCGGGGAGGAGAGGACTGTCCCTATGGATGACAGAGTTTCTCTAGTGCAGCGCAGTGTCTCTGCCCCCCCATTTCTCCCGGGACTGACTTCCCTGCCAGCATCACTTTGCTCATGTTTCTGTTTACTCCCGTTAACCCAGGGCTGCCGGAAAAGTGCTGCTGGCTGTGGACCTGTTCCACTGCCTCCACTGTCTTACGGCACCTCCAGAGCCCCCTGCTCCGAGGCGGGATGGCTTCCTCCAGGAGGGCTCTCGCCCATGGCCGAAAGAGGAACCGCCGGCGGCAGTGGGAACCAGCGCAGACGGCGCTTGGCAGACGCCCAGGCCAAGAGACGCTCGCGACGCCTTCACCGGCGGCCAGGGCTTCTGGGCAGACCCTGGCGCCTGTCGGGTCGGCTCCTCTGGGGTGCCGGGGCCGGTGAGCTGAGCACCCCTGCTGCGGCGAGGGGCTGGGATCTGCTCCCACCCCTCTGCCCGGGGACGTGGGCAGCCTGAACTCTCTCCGTCCCGGCCCCGCCTGCGGCCAGCCCCACGGCAGACCTCCTGCCACCCGCCACGAGGCTTCCTGTCCCCTCGCGGTTGCTGTTCGGTGTCCAGGAAGCGGCGCGGTGACGCAAAATGTTGTGCTCTGCCTGCGGTTAACGCAGCCGTCTCCCTCCACGCTGGTGTGACTGCGGGCAGGAGGAGGTGGTGCCCTGGCCAGGATCTGGGCTCCACGGACCCCGCTCTTATAAACACGAGGTGCTGCCAGGAGCGGGAACTGATTATTTAAGTGTTTTTCCTGTGGCCATGCTTAGAAACTCCCAGGCAGGGATCTGTGCTCTGTCATTTCTGACACTACATCGTCCTTAAAACTAAAACACAGCAAGCAGGCAGTCAATGCTTTCGCCTTCTCCGCCTGTCCGTGGGGCAGCTCTGCTCCCGGCAGCCCCCCCCATGGGCTCCCTGGGCCCCGCACATCCCAGCACAGGGCAAGAGGGGAGCAGGACAGAGCTCCCAGCCCCATCGTCTCACCCTTGACTTTGGAGATGAGGGTCCCGGCGGCTGTCAGGGTCTCCAGGGTGTTGAGCAGTGGGTACTTGTTGATGACCTGACGCAGGATGCGCAGGGTTTCACCCAGGCCCTCGTGGGCCAGCGGCCGCTGGGGCTCCTTGGGATCTGCAAGAGAGGGAGGATGAAACACTGCCCCAGGTCCCTGCCCCACGTCCCTGCCCTCTGGAGCCTCCCATCCGCCCCCTGCCAGCCACGTCCCGGGCAGGGTGCCGCCAGGCTCCCAGACCATGCAGCCCATCCCCTTGGCTTTGTGGCTCCCCGGGACTGGCACGGCCATGTCCCGCTTGTCCGGCACCTCCCCAGCCCTCCCCTTCCAACCCTGCCATGGCTAAACCAGCCGGTGTGTCCCCTGCCCGGCACAGCAGTGGGCCTGGGGCAGACCGACCTTTTAGGCATTTTTTCCTTAGTAGTAACTTTTTCCCTTGAAAGCAGTTTGGGAATTTCCTCCTCGTTTCCTTCCCTTCCTCCCTGACGGATGGGCACTCCCAGCTGCCGGGAGGGATGCGGCAAGTTTGTCCTGCCGCCATGCCCTGTCCAGCCGGGCTCGCCGCGTCCTGTGGGGTCCTTACCCGGGAACCGTCCCCTCCACGGGCTCCAGCTGCCAGCCCGGGGGTCCGGCCCGGCTCCCCGCCAGCACGGTGCCAGGGCTGGGGCTTGAGGCTGGGCACTGGCAGCCTTGTTAGGAGGTGAGGAGCCTCTCGTAGGGAAGCACTGGGATGGGAGCCTGGCACCCGCTGCCCGGCCGGGCAAACCCCCCTCCCTGTCCCAGCCCCCGGCTCGGGGTCGGGAAGGGGTTTCCTCCGTTTCCTCTCCCATTTCCGGGCCCCTTCCGGAGTGGGAAGTGGGGAGATCAGCGGGGTTGGGAATGGGGCTGGTGGGTGCAGAGGAGAGCCGGCCTCTCCAAAATCACGGCTGCATCTCGCAGGTCAGCCCCAGCCTCTCCCCGTCTCTTTGCCGGCTTGGGGACGGCACCGTCCCGGCTGTCCCAAACCGGGTCCAGCAATAACCGCGGACCCCGAGCGGGGATGGCAGCGGGACAGTCGCCGTCTGGCTCAGGGATCTTTCCTTCCTGCCCTGCAATGCCCAAACCTTTGCAGGGACCTGGAGGCATCGCCCCCCTGGCTGCCATCCCACCGTCCCCCCGGCGGCGCAGACCCCCAGCCGCGTTCCCACTGGCCCAGCCGTGGATCCGGCCACAGGGGCCGTCGGCAGTGGTGCCCTGGGCTGGGCGCTGCCGTTTTCCACGGCAAGTGGGGATGCGTCAACATGTTTGCAAAGCCAGTGCTGAAAACATGGCATCATGTGACACCCCCCCCCGCAGCCCCACCTCGCCGCAGGGACCATGAGATCGCTGCCGTTCCCTTTGCCTCCTCTGGCAGAGGCGCCCGCCTGCGGCCCCACAGCCCACCCAGCCCCACGCTGGGGCAGCGGCCCCATGCCACCGGCCACCCCAGTGAGGCTGGTCTCGCAGGTCGGGGGGCCGGGGGGCCGTGCCTGGTGCCCTGTGGGGCTCTGGGGGCCCTGGCAGGCAGCTGGCACCACCGCGCTGTAAACAGGAAAGCAGGCGGATGAAAATAGCTCGCAGGCAGGAAGCCGCGTTATCCTGGCTCCGAGCTCCCAGCAGCCACCCGCCACCTTCTGCCCATGGCTGCTGCGGCTCCGCGCAGCCCCCCCGGGGGTCCCGGTCCCCTCTCGGCCGGGACAGAGACCCCCACCCACACGTCTGGTCTGTTCCCGGGGAGGGGATGCTCCTGCGCTGTCCCCAGGGCGGCGGGTGGGTTGGAGCTGCGTGGGCACCACCGGGGCTGGCGGGAGCCAGGGGCATCCCGGCACTCACCGTCGCGCAGCACCACGTCCCGCAGGTTCTCCAGGGCATCGGCGAAGCGGGCCACATCCGTCAGCAGCTGGGAGATGTCCTCTGTGTCGATGAAGGGGCCCTCCCCACCGTCCATGGGGCTGTAGGACAGGGGGGTCTTGTGGCCCTTGGGCACGGCCCTGGGGCCCGCCGTGGTGAGGGGGAAGCCGGCGGCGCTGGCATGGCGGCTGAGGCTGGTGGGGCGCTTGAGGGTGCCCACGGTGCTGGGGCTGGTGCTGAGCTTGGAGCTGGTGGGGGGCAGCTCCCCCAGGCCGGAGCTGGGCGCCTCCAGGCAATCCTTGCGGGAGAGGTCCTGGGGAGCAGGGATGAGCGTGAGGCCCTGGCAGGCACGGCTGGTGCCACGGGGCATGGACGGGACCCCAGCTTGGGCAGGGAGAGGGCAGCACCCCGGGACCCCCCATGCCACCAGCCTGGAGGGACGGGTTGTTGTCTGAGGGGCTGCCGCCAGACCCTGCAGCTGTGCGGTGCCTCAGTTTCCCCAGTTAGGTACCCTGGCAGAGCCTGAGGGCAATCCTGCCCAGCTGCGGTGCGGGGATGAGGCATAGCCCTTCCCGGCATTTCCAGACCTTCGGGGATCTCAGGATGGGGGCTGGCGGGGACAGTCTCAGGACCCCGCAGGGCAAAGCCAGCAACTCCACCAGCAAGAAAACAACAGTGGAGCAGCAGCTGGCAGAGTTTGGGCACTCGCCTGGCCGGGGCCGCCATCCCCACCATCCCTGCAGTGTCGCAGGCAGCCCCCGGCAGCTGGCATTGCCCAAGGCTCCCGGGCTCCCGGTGGATTAACCACCCCCAGCACGGGGGTTTCGCAAGTAGTGTCTGCTCCGAAACCACAGGCCAGGAGCCAGCTCAGCCCCCCCGTCTGCCTGCTCGCCCTGTGGCTCCCGCTGGCCCCCGCCAGCCCCTGTGGGTCCGGGTTTGTCCTGGGGGGCACACAATGACCATGTGGGTGACATTGTCTTGTCCCCACCAGCACCCACTGTGCTGGAGCTCCCCATACCCAGGGGTCCTGGGGACCCTGGCACAGCCAAATGGCAGCAGGCTCCGGCCCCACACACCCCTTCCTCTTTTTCAGCCTGTCCCATCCCCAGGTCGGGCACGGCCCCCATCCTGCCAGGGGTGGGGGCAGGGACAAGGACACCTCCCAGGCCACTATCTGGAGACTTTGCAGATATTTTACGGGTGGAGGGACCCCCAATTTCTAGGGGCAAAATTGCCCTGAGGGAGGGGCTGGTACCGGCACCTTCCGGAGCCATGCACCGCGCGGGGGCCACGCGCCCAGCGAGGGTCCTCACGGCACGGGGAGGGGGCCTGCAGCCACCCCCGCCCCTCCAGCAGCTCCCGTCAGTAACCCTCAGGCACCCAGGTGTGACACGAGTGCGCTGGGTCTCAGCATCCCTGGCTGGGCGCTGCCGGCTCGGCACCGCTGGCTCGGCAGGGCCGGAAGCTGCGTTTGGTGCCGATGGGACAGACACCCACCGCCTTCCCCTCGGGAGCGACCCAGCCGGGACCACGAGGCTGCCGTGGGCAAGAGCAAACTGGGGCAGCTCAGCCCCACACTTCCCCCCGGGGCCGGCCAGACCACCACAGGGCTGCAAGAGGGCTGCCCAAAGGCCCCCACCCCAAAATGGCTGGGACCAGCCCAGCCCTTGAAAACCTGTCCCCCTCCCCCCGGGGGTGCAGCGGCCCCGGAGACCCCAGTCCATCCCTGCCAGCGCCCACGGGGCACACCCAGCCGTACCGTCAGCCACACGGCGGGCGCGTGGGGCAGCGAGTCCAGGGAGCGTTTGGGCAAGTGGGCTTTACCCGTCCTGCGGCGCCCTGCCGAGTAGGGGCTGTAGCTGTTCCTCCCAGCTGCCCGGCCAAGCATCCCTCCGTCCGCCACCCATAGGCCCCTCTCCCTGGGGGTTGGGGAGGAGGGTGGGGACGGGGATGGGGACGGGTGCCCCCTGCTAAGGAGCCGCAGGCGGGCTCTCGGGCCCCCTCGGCCCCGTCTCGCCAGCCCCGTCTCGCCCCATGCTCTGCGGGCTGGGGCACGGGTGCAGCGCAGGCGCAGGGCGGGCAGTGCCAGGGTGCGCAGAGGAGCCCCGGCCGCCGGCCAGCCCCGCGGAGGCGAAGCGCTTCCTCCTGTACCCCTCCAGCACCGGGGGGGTGCCCGCAAGTAAAAAAATACATGGCAGAGATGAGGCACCAGGGCTGCCCAAGCCTGGGCGTCCCCCTGCTCCCGCCCCTGTCCCCTGGGCAGTTTGGGGGTTTCTCCGCCCTCCCCAAACCCTCGGCCGCAGCCCCCACCGCCAGGCTCCCCTGCCCTTTGCCACAGTCCCCTGTTTCCTCCCCAGCCCCACTTGCCCTCCTGCCTCCCCAGGCAGCTGCTCTGTCCCCTTCGTCTGGGGCAAAATCCCCCCCCAGGCCCAGTGAGCAGGGTCCTTCCTCAGCTCCCTCCTCCTCGCGGACCCCCTGGCTGTACCCAGGTCCCCTTCCCACCCTGCGGCTCTTCCCAGCAGCTCCGTGGTCACCGTGGCCCTGCAGCCCCCGTGGCCCCGTGGCCCCTGCCCCGCCAGGGGGGACGGGGGACACTCACCGGCACAGTCTGCGGGACGGGGCTTCCCGCCCGGCTCTTCTTGGAGATGGAGGGGGTTTTAATCAACTCCCGCTTCTTCCGGGAGAACATGGCTCCCGGGGGTGGCCGAGCCCCTGCCCTCGTCGGCCCCTCACTCGGCGCGGCCGCGGTGCCTGGCTGCCAGCGCCGCACTCCTCACCGCGCCGGCCACATTCGCCGGGGCGAACTGTCAGGAGGGCGCGTGTGACGCCGCCTTATTTCCTCATCGGCTTCGCAGGCGAACCTGAAACAGGAAAAGCCAAATGCGCACCCAGGGCGCGAGGCCGGGGGGAAGGGGGACCCCAGCTGCCCCTCGGGGCCGCGGGGGGCTCGGGCCCATCTCCAGCCTTGCAGGAGGTGGCAGAGAAGATGCCAGCACTCTCGGGGGCAGTGGGCTGTTGGCAGCTGTTTGCGGGGGGGGGGCAGGGGGGGGGCAGGGGGGCAAGGGCTGTACCCTAAGGCTGCACGGAGGGGTCAGGGGGGCAGAGCGCCCTGCACCGTGGGACCAGGGCTGACCCCCATGGCACCCTAGGCCTCTGTGGGGTTTATCCCTGTTTGGGGGTGTCTGTTGGTTTAGGGAGGATGTGCCCCGTCCCATGGGGCATTGCTGGAGGCCCCAGGCGAGGGGGCAAGTGGGATGGAGGGCTCAGGGCTCCCACCCGTGGGATGCTCCTGGCTCTGCCTCCCCCGTGGGCTTGGTGGCGGTGCCAGGACAGCCCCGGCCCCAGCTGCCTCCCTGGGGTCGCTGCCCTGCCCCTGCCCCTGGCCCCCACCAGCCTGCAGCCTCTGGGGACCCACGGTCCCCCACCGTGACTCACCCAGCCATGGGGTAACGCAGCCCCACAGTGGTTCTGCTCACCTTACGGGAGCACCCAGCGAGGCGGCGGATGAACCCCAGGAGAGGGACGGGACGCCCCCCCCCCCCCCCCCCCCCGGGGTGCCACTCCCGCAGCGTGGGGACCCCCGGCCGGATCCTGCCCCGGCCGCTGCCCACCGGGCTGCTCGGGGCGGCTGCCGGCCCCCGCGGGCAGCCTGTGGCGGGGGGAGCCCGCTTCGTCCCGGGGACCCCCCCACGGGGCCGCGCTGCCGGCCTGGCCGGGGCCGCCTCTCGTGGGCCATCTGCCGGCCGCGGGGCGGGGAGCGGCCGGGACGGGACCCGGAGCCGGAGCCGGAGCCGGAGCCGGCGGCTCCCGGGGGTCGGGGCGCGGGGAGCGGGAGGGGGACGGGGGTGCGTGGGCGGGGGGGGGGGGGGTGTGCGTGGGCGGGGGGGTGCGCGTACGTGTGCCCCGCGTGTGCGTGTGGCCGTGGGTGCGCGCAGGCAGGTGCGCGTGTGAGTGTGCGTGTGCAGGGGAGCGCCTGTGGGTCGGGGGGTGCGTGGGGGGGGAGGTGTGCGTGGGTGTTTACAGAGTGTGCCCGTGGGTCGGGGTGCGCACATATGTGTACGCACGTGTATGGGGCGATGCACACGCGTGTGCCCGTCTATAGGTGTGTGCGTGTGCCTGTGCCCGCGTGCGCGTGTGCCCGTGTGTGCCTGTGCTCGCGTGTGCCTGTGCCCGTGCGTGGGTGCGTGTGCCCGCGTGTGCCCGCGTGCCGGGCTGTGCCCACGCGCGCCCGGGACGGCTCCAGCCCCGGCCCCGGCCTCCCGCGGGCTCCCGGTGCCCTCCGGTTCGCCTCGGTTCCCGGTGTCGGGGTGCGGGACCCCCCCGCGATCCGGCCGCTCCTGCCCTTATTTGGGCATTTCGGCCCCGTCCAATCAGCGCGGGGGGGCCGGGCCCGACCCCCCCCCCCCCCCCGCCCCGCCCGGCCCCGCCGCCGCTCCCCGTTCCGCTCCGCGCTCCGGTACCGGCTCCGCTCCCCGCTCCCCGCTCCCCGCCATGAGCAGCTCCCAGTTCAACAAGGGCCCGTCCTACGGCCTCTCCGCCGAGGTCAAGAACCGGGTGAGCCGCGGCGGGGGACGGGGGGCCCGGTGCCACTTGGCGGGGGCGAGTCGGGGGACGGGGGGGTACCGGGGCCGCCGGGCGCTGCGGCTCCCCGTGCTCCTGGGGGCCCTGGAGAGCCGGGCATCCCGGTGCAGCTGGGGGGTCCCGGTTGCGTCCCGGGGTCCTGGAGAGCCGGAGGGTCCCGGTGCGTCCTGGGCATGTGGAGCCGGAGGGGGCCCGGTGCCTCCGGGGGCGGAGAGTGGAGAAGTCCCGGGGGTGGAGATCAGGGGGTCCCGGCGCCACCGGCGGGCGGAGAGCCGGGGATCCCGGGAGGACGGGGAGCTGGGGGTCCCGGTGTGCCGGGGGCTCTGAGAGGCGAGGGGGTGCCGGGGCTGGGCTCCCGGTCTCGGGGAGGTGTCTCCGGGGGACCGGGGCTAGGAGGGGTCCCAGGGACCGGCCGCCTCGCCAACCCCCGCCCAGGCCCGTGCGGTCGCCGCTATCACCCCCCGCCCCCGGCAAACCCCAGGGCACTGTTCCCATCCGGACCCGGGGCTGGGGGCGATAGCCCTGGACCCCGCGGCTCTGGACGCCTTTCACCGCTGCTCCCTGCAGCTCCTCCGCTGCTGCTTCCCCGCAGCTCCGCATCCCCCGGCAGGATGCTCCGACCCGGCCCATGTCCCCACGTCCCTCACTGGGGACGGGGCTGGTGGCCCCGGCGGGGCGTGGGCAGGAGCAGCCCCTGGCTCATGCCTGCCCCTCGGAGCCTGGGACGCCCCGGCCGGGTGCACCTGGGGCACCCTCGGCCACCCAGGCCTCGCGCGTCTGAGCCACTCTCCCGCAGAGGTGTCGCCGAGCCGCCGCGGGGCCGGAAGGGGAAAGGGGAACCAGTGCCTCCGGCCGGACTGTTTACACCCCAAGGAAGGACCCGGGCACCGCAGGGTGCTGGCAGGCAGGGCAGCTGCCTGCACCCTCCTGCCTGGGCAGGTGAAATCTTGACCCTTGACCGAAACGCTGAGGATGGGGCTGGGGTGCTGGCAAGCAGCGCTGGATGCCTGGGTGCGCCCCGCGACTCTGGGTGCCCCTGTCCCAGCCTTCACTGCGCCCCTTGCAGTGGGGCTCCGCTGCTGCAGCGGGGGGCACAGGGATCCTGCCGGGCCGGGGGGAGCGGGGGGACACAGCAACCCCTTCCCTTGGCTGTGCTCCCTGCGCAGCCCTGGGCTGTGGTTGAGGCTGGGCTCCGGAGACCGCTGCTGCCCCGGGCGGTGGCACGGGCAGCAGCCGTGGTGCTGGGCTGTGCCTGGCCCCGGGCGAGCAGAGGTTGAGCCGTGGTCACCCCTGGCCCCAGGGCAGTTGGCCGGTGGCCCTGCGTGGCTGCACCCTACCCGGGGACGCAGGAGCTGCCCAGACGGGGCTGGGGCAGGCAGAAGAAGGGGTGCTGGGCTGCTGCCTGCACCGCTGCTGGGGCTCGGCCGTGCATGGCTGTGGGGATGTGGCGGCCGTGGCTGCGGCTAGGGCCGGGCTCTCCTTGCCCAGCCTCGCAGGGGATTTACATTTCATCACCGAGCGAAGACGGGCCCCTGCTTGCATCTGGGCTGAGCTCACCAGCGCTGAGCGGGTGGACACACGCTGGAGCCTCGCCACTGCGTGCTCTTGGGCGCTTCAGCTTGATTCAGCAAGACCTAAGCCAGTTTAACTGCCCTGTTGTGTCTGCCGGAGGCTGACATCACCGACTGGGAACCAGTTAAACCAGTGGCAGCCTCCCAGTCCGTGCAAGCCCTTGCAAAGTGGGCTGTGGTGGGATCTGCTCAGGGGCTGGTCCCCTCTGCCCCCTCCCGTGCCCTGAGAAACCCCCGCGCTGGTGGTGGGGTGGGAAGAGGAACTGGCATGGGCTGCCCACGCTCCAGAAAATCAGCTGGTAGGACAGTGGGATCCCCTGGCTGGGACACGCGTGGTGTCGTGAGCGTGACCCTGCTCAGCTGGGCCGTCCCTGCATCCCGCACCAGTCGAGCTTCCCCTTTGGGGCTGGGGCTGTGGGGCTGCAGCTCAGCGCAGCCTGCGGGCACGGCCGGTGTCTCCCCACAGGGCAGTGGGGCCAGACTGTGCCCATCCTGGGGTCTTCCCGTGGCCGAGATCCCTCGGGGCTCACAGCCCTGGTGTGTACCAGGACCAGGAGGGGACGGGATGGGCGAGAGGTCAGTGGCTGCCTTACAGCCGTCCCCACATGCTGGCTGAGCACAGGAGGGGCTGGGTTGGGGCAGCGACAGCACTTGGGGCTCCCAGGCTCTTCCATGCAGCCCCCTCCTTCCCACCCCAGGCCAGGGTGCCTTTTCCTTCCCTCGCGGGCCGGGGCCGAGGCGATGCTGCCGGTGATGCTGCTGGCCTGGGCAGCTGGTCTCCATTTGGGAGGAGGCGTCCGCATTCCTGGCATAGCCGCGGTGACCGAGGAATCTGCGGCGGCGCATTCGGCCCCACCGGAGGGGAGAGCATTGAGCATCGTGCGGCCAGGGACCCCTGGAGCTCAGTGCCGGGCACCCGCGGGCTCCAGGGGACAGGGAGGAACGGGCCCTTGGAGGGGGGCATTTCCCCCCGGCCCCCGCAGGCAGTTTCTCCTCATCCTCCTGGAAAGGTTCAGAAGCTGCCGTGTGTGAGGGGCACCATGCTCTGCGGGCTCGCACTGGATCCGGCCGCACCAGTGCCTGTGTCTGATGGCAGCATCGTGCTCGTGCTCCCGTCCCCATTCCCATGCAAGGGGCACAGGCAGGGGCACAGGCAGGGGAACGGGCAGGGGCAGGGGCAGCCCAGCTGCTCTCGCTCCCCAGATTGTATGTATAGATGGGCAAAAAAACAGGCGATGGACGGGGATGTGGAAAGCTGGAGGTGGGGGGAGATGTCCTCCCCTGTGAGGGGGTCACACTGTGGCTTTACTCCCAGCCGTGGCTCTTGCCGCCTGCCACCCCCGGGGGGGTTCCTGCACGCCAGGAAATCGTGGCTGAACAAATATCCCAGGGCCGTCCAAGCCGCCCGCTGCACCCACCTTGCTCACTGCGCCCACCTCACCCCCCGGCTCCCTGGGGCTGGGGGCAGCCAGTTTGTGGGGTGCACTCCACCGCCCTGCAGAGGCTGGGGGGATGGGGTGTCAGTGTCCCCAGCGCTTCCCGGGGACGGTGTTCGGGACTGGGCTGCTGTCCCCAGACCTCCCTGCGGGTCTGTGCCCGGGGTGGGGAAGCCGTCCCCCACGAGGGGTTTGGGGTGCACGCCGGGGCCGTGCCTGAGCTGCTCCCTCACCGTCCCCTCCCAGCTCGCCCAGAAGTACGACCCACAGAAGGAGGCTGAGCTGCGGACATGGATCGAGAGCGTCACAGGGCAGCAGATCGGGCCCGATTTCCAGAAGGGGCTGAAGGACGGGGTGATCCTCTGCGAGTGAGTCCCACGCTGCTCGCTGGGCGATGCTGAGCACAGCCCCTTGGCCCCTGCTCTGTTCGGATGGGGACGCAGGAGACCTGCCCTCCAGGGGACCCCCACCAAGCCCTTGGGGTGGGAAGGGCGGGCTGGATCTGGCCATGCCCACGCCGGTGGGACCCACCAGAGGTTTCCTCTGCGGCGCTGCCTGGCCAGAATTGCCCCCAAAGTGCCCATGTCTGGGGGGAGCCCTGGGGGCCAGCAGGGACTTGGGGGGGGGAATCGCCTCACACTTGCGGGGGAGACCTGGGCTGGACCTTCCCCAAAAGGGCCCGTGCCCCGCTGCCGCCCGGGGTCTCTACCCTGCCACAGCCCCCGCTCCCCCTGCCTCCCTCCAGGCTCATGAACAAGCTGCAGCCCAACTCGGTGAGGAAGATCAATCGCTCGGCTCAGAACTGGCACCAGGTAGGTGTGGGCAGCCCTGCCTGCGACCCGGCCGCTGCAGAGCCCCGGTTCTGCCCCGGCCCCTCTGCCATCACCCGCCGGGGTCTTACCCCTCTCCCCCCACCCCCAGCTCGAGAACCTCTCCAACTTCATCAAGGCCATGGCCAGCTACGGCATGAACCCCGTGGACCTCTTTGAAGCCAACGACCTCTTTGAGAGCGGGAACCTGACGCAGGTGCAAGTGTCACTGCTGGCCCTGGCAGGCATGGTGAGCATGTGGGGACAAGCGGCTTGGGAGGGGGCGCAGCCCCGCGGGGACCGGCTGGGTGGGCCCCCAGCTTGGGGTGGTGCCTGTGGGACCCCGCGGCTCCCCCTGCCCGGGGAGAGGGTGGGAGGTCTGGGACCCCTGTCCTTCCTCACTGCCCCTCCCCGGCAGGCCAAGACGAAGGGGATGCAGAGTGGCGTGGACATTGGCGTGAAGTACTCGGAGAAGCAGCAGAGGAACTTCGACGAGGCCAAGATGAAGGCTGGGCAGTGCGTGATCGGGCTGCAGGTGGGCTGGCCCCGCGCGTGCCCCAGGGTGATGGGTGACGGGGCTCCAGTTTTATCAAACCCTCAGCACCCACCGTCACGGCTTCAAGCACAGCCGGGGGGACCCGAGGCTCAAGGTGCCTCGAGTGTCCTTGGGATCTGGGACCATCTTGGCTCTGTGTCTGAACCCCGGCACTCAATGTCTGGGAGAGGCTGGGTCAGGGAGCGCTGGCTGTGCTCCCCCCGGCTACGAGGGGACAGGGAGGGAGGAGAAGGGGCACGTGTGGGGCAGCGCTCGGTCTCACCGGACCCCCTTGTCAGATGGGCACGAACAAGTGCGCCAGCCAGTCCGGCATGACGGCGTACGGCACCAGGAGGCACCTCTACGACCCCAAGAACCAGATCCTGCCGCCCATGGACCACTCCACCATCAGCCTCCAGATGGGCACCAACAAATGTGCCAGCCAGGTGAGCCACCGCGGCCACGGTGGGGAGGGGTGGTGGGGGGGACCACGGCCGAGCCCTGCTTCGTCCTGTCCTTCCAGGTGGGCATGACGGCTCCCGGCACCAGGAGACACATCTATGACGCCAAGATGGGGACGGAGAAGTGCGACAACTCGTCCATGTCGCTGCAGATGGGCTCCAACCAGGGCGCCAACCAGAGCGGCCAGGTCTTTGGCTTGGGCCGCCAGATCTACGACCCCAAGTACTGCCCGCAGGGCAGCCAGGGCGAGGTGGCCAACGCTGCCTGCGACGAGGGCGGGGACCCCCCCGGGTACCACTACTACCGTGAGGAGGAGAGCTACTGAGCGGGACGTTGTCCAGCCCCGTCTCGCACCATCTCATGTACAGACCCCACTGCCAGCGACATTCCAGCCTCTACTTTTGTCATTCCCTCTTTTTAAACTTTTTTTTTTTTTTTAAATTTTGAAATGAATCTATTTTTCTGAGCAAGGAAATAAAGACCCTGTTTCTAGAGAAGAGACCGGCCGTTTCCCGCAGCCCATGGGCGTCCCCAGGCCCCAGCGCAGCCCCGGCGTTTGCAGCAGGAAGGCAGCGGATGCTCCAGCGCCGAGGGGCGGACGGTGTCTCCTCTCACGCAGCCAAGAAGACGCATTCCCACCCAGCGTCCACCGCGCCGCCCCTGCGATGCTCTGCCGCGGCAGCGCCCGGATCCCTCAGCAAGGAGGGGGGGCAGCCACCCATGCTCCCCCAGTGCTGCTTCTCGTTCCCGTGCTGGCAGGACCCGGCTCAGCCCCGCGGAGGAGAGGGGCTCGGGTTGGCGGGACGTGGTGGGAGCACGGCCGGGAGAGACCCTCAGGCGTGGGGGGAGCCCAGGGCGGTGTGGGTCCTTGGCCCGGGGACGGGATATTGTGTGTGTGTCAGTGTGTGTGTGTGTGTGTGCGCGCGCACCACCAGCAGCCTTGCACTCTCGTGTGATCTCTAGAAGCGAAGCTGGAAATGCCTTTTTTGCAGAACTCGTAGGGACCAAGTTGCCGAGGCCCCCGGTCGTGGCCGCAGGGCTGGGCTGGGACCCGGCACACCCGGCACCCGGCTGTGCTCTGGCTCCGAAAGCTGCAGTAATGCGATCGCCTGGCAGGCTGGAGCCAAGGCTGACTCCGACGGCCGCATCCTGCACCACAGGGCGATGCCCGAGTGCGGGCAGCTGCCAGGGCAGCGCGCGGGGCTGGGGACGCTGGTGCACAGTGCAGCCCCCTGTCGGCTTCTTCGCCTCATGTGGGGTTTTTAATGCAGATGCTCTTATATTGAAATCTTTTTTTTTTAAAAAAAAATCTTTTTAACTTAAGCAGGAGCCGGTTTCTGGTGCAGGCTCCTTGTGTCAGTGCTCAGGCTGGATCCCCCCATGCCTGGGGGGGGTGGGAGCTGCCGTAGACCTGGGCAAGACCCCAGAGCGCCGTGGCCGTGGGGCAGGAGGCTGCGCTCCGGGGGGCTGAGCCGCTGCGGGGCCGGGGCGCTGAGCGGGAGCTAGGAACTGGCTGTGAGGTTGACGGTGCTGCTGTGAGGTGTGCTGGTCCTGAACGTGGGCAATAAAAAGCTTCCTGAAGGGACATGTTGTGCCGTGCTGTCCAGCGCCAGGCTGTGAAGCAGAGCTGGGCGCTGCGGTTAAACGCGGGGCGGCCGGCTCCTGCCGGCGCGGGCTGCACCCGGGGCTCAGCGTTGCCCTGAGCGCAGCCGAGGGACCTGCGGGACCCAAACCCGCGTGGTGCCCCCGAGGGCCATGTCCCAGCGGTGGCCCTGGGCTCACGGCCCTGGCCGTGCCTGTGCGAGCCCTGTCTGGGCAGGGATCCACCTTTTGGGGTGAAACGCTGCGTTTCAGAGAGCCGCGCTCCCCCAGCTTAGGCCGCAGCCTCCGGCCGGGCGTTACCACCCGCTGCAGCAAGAGCAACTCAGCTTGGCTCCCATGGGGCCCTGCCCGCGCCGCCTCCTGCAGCATCGAGCTGCCGAGGTTCACCGGCGCCAGCGCGGTGCTGCCGGCTGCGCTGCCCGCCGCGGCGTGACTCAGCGGTCTCTGCCTTCGGGGACCCTCCCGGGGCCATCGCTGCCGCCCAGCGCCCCGGTGTCACCCCGGTGCACCCCACCTCGAGGCTGCCGCAGCCCCGGGGGCTCGGGGACCCTGGTGGGGAAGGGTCTGTCCCTCGGGAGCCCAGCGAGGGGAGACGCAGGGCGGGTGGGAGCCCTCCCCGCCCACCGCCTCGGCGGGCAGCCACGGGGTCCGTGGGCAGTGGGCTGGCCTGTCCCCCCAGCGGGGGTCTCAGCCCACCCCAGGCCGCGCCCACGGCAGGGGCTCCGCTGCCCCGTGGGGCTCCCAAGGGTGCCCACCCCAAGGGCAGGGTGGGGCTGGGTGGGGCAGGGGTGTGGCATGGGCGGGGCAGGGTGTGGCAGAGGGTGCGGCAGGGCAGGGGAAGGGCAGGGGCGGGGACGGGCTCCTGCCCCTCGCACGCCCCCGTGACCCCCTCCCCCCCCCCGCGCCGCACCGGCCCCTTTAAGACTCGCTTCCCATGACGTCACGCCCGCGGCTACTTTGTAGCGCGGGGAGGGCGGGGCCTGCGCGCGAGCCCGGCGGAGCCGCCCGGCGGAGCCCGCGGGGTCTCTTAAAGGGGCCGCGCGGTGGCGGCGTGAGCAGGTAACGGGACGGGAGCTGCTGCGGGCGGGAGGGCTGCGCCGCCGGGAGCTGGCCTCGGCCGGGCTTCGGCTTCGCAGCGTCCCCCGGGGCTGTCCGCATCTCCCCTCCCCGCCGGCGCTGTCCCCACGTCCCCATCATCCCTCCGGGCTGTCCCCGTCATCCCCCCGGTCCGTCCACCTCCCCGTGGCTCCGCACCCCGCCCAGCGCGGAGCTCGGCGCGGCGGGACCGGGGCCAGGGGCTGCCAGGGGCTGCCAGGGGCTGGGAGCCGCCGTGCTCCCGGTTGCAGCGATGGGGCGTGTTTGTCCCCCGTGGGGTGAGTGAGCAGATTCCCACGCGAGTCACCTTCTGGGAGGCGGCTTCTGGAGGATCCCGGTGTTATGCGTTTGTTTTGTCCCGAAAAGAGCCGCTGCCCCCGGCGGGGCTGAGGCTCCTCCCAGCCCGGCAAGCCCCGCAGCATCCCCCCGGTCCCGGCGCCAGCCGCCTCTGCCCCCCCCCCCCCCCCCCCCCCCCCCCGCTCGGCCGGTGTCACCCCCACCCTGGCAGCCGCCTCCCGGGGCCGGGGCGCTGGGTCCCCGCTCGCTCCCGCTGCGGCGGGGGTGGGTGGCACAGCTCTCCCCACGCCCCGGTGCCCCCCCGGAGGAATCCTCCCCCCAGGACCCCGCTCGTGTCCGGCCCCCGCAGGCTGATTAGCCGGATTTCCCAGCCGGGATCCTAATC